>NW_027196750.1:0-65000 GCF_038502225.1 Cherax quadricarinatus
TTTCGTTCTTGTTAGTGGTTTTCCTGTAAGCTTTGAAAGGGAAGCGAATTTTTTCAGAAGTAACCCTGATAACAGTAACGAATACTGAGCGCAGAGAGGGGGAAGTTATTGAAAATCTGCCAGGTTGGCTCACATGCTTTCTGAACATGTGGAAAAAGACACTTATGTACAGTGCAGGACATTTATTAGAGGAAAGGTTTCGTCACGAGGGGCTTCCTCAGTCCTTATACAGAGTTGACTAAGAACGAGTATATAGAGTTGCAGGGGTTAGGTGATAAGCTGCGAGGGGGTAATAGTAGTAGTAGTAGTAGTAGTAGTAGTAGTAGTAGTAGTTGTAGTACAACTGTGGCGAGATGGACTGGGCTTGAGAAGAACCAGTCAGCATCATGTTACAGCAGTCTCCAGGATGGGCAATATCCTGCTAATCAGCAATTTGGATATAGTGTAACTTCCGGGTTTTTGACAGTATCACCATACAGTTTTTCTTTCCGAATGTTTCACCCCTCCCTCCTCGGGACACGGCCATCAAATTTCTATTTCTAATGCCCCGTGTATATTTTTAGGGAGCAAATTCCCAAGACCTACACGTTTTTATAACTTAATAGCCAAAGGGTTTGAACCGAAAGACGTACCACTGACGTCGTTTAGCTGGATAGAGCTTTATCAAGTTGTCTCTTTACCAAGCCTTACTTTAATAGAGCTCTACACCAAGAAAAGCATTGTCCCATTAAAAGCTTAAACACTTGATCTGCAACGTTTGTCGTTTCTTCAGATCTCATTCTACTTTTTTTGACATTGGCAAACAGTGTTTGTCGTGAGTACATCGTCCATCCTGTTGTGATTATTATTATTATTATTATTATTATTATTATTATTATTATTATTATTATTATTATTATTATTATTATTATTATTATTATTATCATGGAGAGACTCAAAACCAGTCACGATCATACAGCGCCTGGAAAATGGAAGATAACCAGGTTTGATCAAAAGAAAGGGCAGCTTAAATTCCTTATCTCAAGAGCCCTCTGTCATCATTCCATCCATACTTTCAAGAGTCCAGTGATCAATAAGCGAGGTTTCACACATTTAAATTAATTCTAGGAACAGTGATCATCAATGTTTAGTCTCTACCTTCCCTCACTACACTATACTCATAACGATCTCTCCCCTCAAGGAAGGTTCCTTGATGTTGGTGAGGGGCTCTTGATTTAGGGAATTGGACCTTCCCCTAAGCCACTTCCACATCCCCCCCCAGGCGCTGTATAATCCTCCGGGTTTAGCGCTTCCCCCTTGATTATAATAATAATCATAACGATCTCTGTTTGGGGTTTCATAAAGAGACATTTAACGTTTTCGCAGTTAAACGACAAATTGTATTAATGCTGGTATAATTACCGACACTATGTTAGGTAAAAGGACACAAATGCAGGTAATGTGATATTTTATTGTGGCAACGTTTAGCTCTCCAGGAGCGAAACGTTGGACCATTATGAAGTACCGATTAAATCTGGACCCGGACGTCTATTCATTCACGACTTGATAAGTCCAAAACAGACTGAAACGTCATCTTGTCTCATCTACAATTCGTGGGTTAGCTGTAAATTGTTCCAGTCTTAGGACTGCGACTTTTTCCAGACACATTTATCAAGCTCACTTTCCTTCCTGCAGCATCTCCTCACTCACTCCTGCACACTCTTATCTGTTCCATATTTCACTTCTGTGTCGCTCTCCTTATCTCCTCACACTCTGTCTCCCTCAGACACGCCGTCTCATTCTTCCTTACTCGTCGCCCCATATCTTTGACACTCAGAATATGTATACGAAACATTTATATGTAGACCTTAACGTCCCATGTATTTCAATACACTACCAATAATATATCTGATTGTTTACCACTTCTCTAGTTATCATCATCCTTCATATAACGCATCCTTTTCGTGAATGAAATATAATTTTATTAAAAGGGCATTTCGTTCGATACATATCATAATTAATCTCTACGATTTATAGTCGTTACCGGTGCCTTACCTCCTTCATATATTTACAAAGGTACCTGCAACAGGCGTGTGTGTGCAATATCTATACTGACTATATTACAAAGCTATCTCCAGCCTTTATTTATCTTGTGTGTTGTATTTGGATTACCAAATTATGTTGGTACTTCCACCAGACGTGATCTTGTGCTCCATATTCTGGATGTGTACCCGGTGCCTAACCTAAGTTAAGTTAAGGTCATCTGACTGAGGCCTTCCGCTGGCTTACCTGTCCACCCCGTTAAAATTTATGGTCAGTTATAATAATTTAGTGTGGAAACGTTTTGCCACAAAGTTGCTTCATTAGTCCAATACAAAGAAGAATAGTGAACATCAGAAGGAGATTGAGGTAATCAGTCCCTCAACCATGCGTCTAACCTGTCATACCAAGGGATGCATATCTCTCAAGATATACAAACCTAGAAACGTGCATATCTCAGAGAACATTCACTTAGGTGAGTGCATCTCTCAAACAATTCATGTCTTGCTGTGTGTATTTGGGAATACATTCACTTAAAGGCCTCGTTCTCTCGAATATATGCACCGAGAATTATTTACTTAGTACAGTATATTGAGCAATAGGTCTGTGTCACTGAATACACACAGATTATATTACATCTCTTTTACAGATTAAAGAGTCCTAAATGTGTTTGTTCTAACGGAGTGATATCTTACTGATCCTCGTAAATAAACTACTTTAAACCTTGAAAACTAACAGCTTAGAGCACCCAGCTGTCTGTTGCTATCTAGTAATCTTTGACTTACTTGAGAAAAGCTTTCTTAAGCCCTAATTACAATAAACAAGATGGCTTGATTTCTCTGATGTTTTCCTTGCCCTCGTCTGAGATGTGAGTCACAGCATTCGACTAATTACCTAGAGGAACTTTACTGTGACTCTTAGCATTTGTATTAAGTGAGGAGGCCTGTTCCACAGGCGAAACGTCTCAGTAAAGTTCCTCTCTGCTATTGTGCGTTTCTCCACTTGCCGGCTTTACGCCATTTGTCTCTAGTCTACTATGTACCTATTTACTGTTAGGTGAACAGAGACAACAGGTGTAAGGAGACTTGCTTATGTACCTCTCTTTCTCTCTTTCACACGGGTTTTAAGCTAAGAACTGTTACATGCATAACGTCATTTGAAAACCTTTTCTAGAATTACCTTCATTAAATTTTAATTGTTACGTAACATAAAAATAGGGAAACGGATTAAGTGGAGTCACCTGTGGGCCAGCGATTTGGTTGACTTATTTAATCGATGTTGTCATGGTGTACAAGCACGTTCCTGACTCGTGTCATTCTATGAATGAATGATTTCAGGTGAAGTGATGTTCTTAAGAAGGGAATACCAAGAGTGGAGTTGCTGTTTGCTGGCTGTCTTCTCGTTGTCCACGAAGTGGAGCCTAGTGTAGCTGGTACCTTGATAATTTGTACTTGCAAATCACAGTAAGGCCACCCACATATCTTCTGTGTTGAAGGCTCTGTTGAAATGACAGAACTCTCCTGGTTTGGTCCAAGTGAAAGATAAGTCCTCTTGCTTGGTTCTCTATTCTTTCCACAAGTCGTAGATGAGACGAGTGGCAGGCAGTCCAAGAAAGTGGTGTATAAACAAAGTGTGAGCACACTTTTTTATCATTTAAAATCCCAGCCCTGTCTAAGGTATACTACCACCTCCAGGATGTGACCCACAATAGTTAAATAACACCCGGGTACCTACTTACTGCAAGGTGAAGAGGGACAGCATGTATAAGGAAATATGCCCAACGTTTTCACCCGTGTCAGGGATCGAACCACGGACACTTATTATGTGAGCTCTGAGTGCATTACCAACCGAGCCATGGGACACCCATGTGCCTCATACAGAGTTTTGCATCCTCTAATGTCCAGCAGATTCTAGATACATGTTAGAGCTGTTAGCTTCTTGGCCGCCTTGCTTGCAAGATTTACCACGTGATTCTTCATAGACACTTCGGAGTCAAATTTCACCCGTAGTGTACCCGTCTCATCCCCAGGTTCTAACACTCTTCCATTCCTTCTTAACAGTGCTCCAGAAAAACATTATACTGCCTAGAGACCATCCTAGACCTGCCATCATTTTCCCCATCATAAGCTTGTTTTACGCCTGAGAGTATCTGGAGAGTTTATCAAATGTCAACCCCCCCCCCCCCCCGCGGCCCGGTCTGACCATCTTAGGTCAGTTCCCAGGATGCGACCCACACCAGACTAACACCCAGGTACCCATTTTACTGATGGGGAACATAGACAACAGTGGAAAGAAACACGTCCAATGTTTCTACTCTGGCTGGGAATCGAACCCAGGCCCTCACCTGAAGCGAGAGTAGCTGTCATTTTTTTCTCTTGAATAACTAAATATCAGTTTACAGTTATCGGCATAGACATGGATTCTGGGAAGAGGTATAGAAGGCCAATGAAGTAGACAATTCTTTGTGACTAGCAGAGGTTCCCTAACAGGAACAGGGGCATGCCTCTTGGCAGAAAAGTGTCCAGTATTTTATTGATTTCTAGTAGAGACTTTCACATGACATCGATTTAAAGGTGGAATAAGGTGGAATATCCTTGTCGGTCCTTGACCTAAGACCACCAGGTTTTGGAGCCCACTCTTCTTGATTCCAATTTTCTTATTTGACAGCCTCCCATCTAGGAATGGCCTAGTTTTGGACTTCCTCCATTTACCTACAGGATTGAACAATAAAATGGTATAAAATACCGACAGGTTGTTTAGGTAAGACACATATGCAACAGTTAGGTATCTTTATTTCGAAACGTTTCGCCTACACAGTGGGCTTCTTCAGTCGAGTACAGGAAAGTTGATAGAAGCAGAAGAGAATTGAAGACGATGTAATCAGTCCATCACCCTTAAAGTTTTGAGGTGGTCAGTCCCTCAGTCTGGAGAAGAGTATTGTTCCATTGTCTGGAATAATATTATAATAATATTACCTGTTGAGGTTCCTCTTATACATATTGGAACGCTTCTTATACTTTCTCCAATCCTTGGACTTAGCAGCAGCGACCTCTTGGCAGCGAAAGCCAATCCAGGGCTGATCTGACGACTTCGGTACATATTGCCGTTTAGGGATGTACTTGAGTTGGAGATTATGGCTATATTTAGTGAAGGCGTTCACCTGGTTATCAACATCACCTTCGAAAAGAGCATTGCGATCGGAAGTGGCAAGCTCCTAGCAAAGGGCAGACCAGTATCTACATTCCCACAGCCATGTTGTGCCTGATGATTTTTCACCTCCTTCCCTCAGTATCTTGAGTGTCGTAAAGACATCCTTGTGATCAGATGAGCAAACACAACTAAGAAGTTACTAGTGACTGTGCCTTCAGCTACATCACTCATTACTGGGTCAGGAGAGGAACCAGAGATAAAAGTAAGGAAGTAAACGAAGTTATTCACGTCAACCACTGCAAGGAGCTCATCAAAATTCTTCTGTATCAGATGTTGACTGAGGCCACCAAAACTTATTTGTTGGTATTTATGTTGAAGCAGAAGGTATTCACATTTACCATCAAAAAGTTGATGGGGTCTTCTCGCTGCCATTGAGGTCTGTACAGAGACATTTCCAGGTGATTAGGAATGGCAACATCAATGAGCTTAGCATGTACACTTTAAAAAAAAAGGCAACGCCTCCTCCCTGACCTTGCTTGTCTCGACGCATCCATGAAGTGTAGCCAGCAATTGTAGCAAAATTATATGCTGTTCTATCGTCCAAAACTGCCTCAACTAAGGCGATCTTGTCAGGTTGATGAATGTTCATGTAACTGTGCGTGAGCTCACCAACATTGGTAATGAAGCCCTTAATGTTGTCAGACAGGATACTGATAGACTACCTCCACATGTTTGTGTTCAACTTTTCTAAATAGGAGTGTAAGATGTTTGTTTGTTTTCTCTCTCTCTCTCTCTCTCTCTCTCTCTCTCTCTCTCCTTTCTCTCTCTCTCTCTCTCCTTTCTCTCCTTCCTCTCTCTCTCTCTCTCTCTCTCTCTCTCTCTCTCTATCTCTCTCTCTCTCTCTCTCTCTCTCTCTCTCTCTCTCTCTCTCTCTCTCTCTCTCTCTTTCTCTCTCTCGTGAGCCTATGTCCTTACCATGGAGCTATAAGTTACAATTGCATACGTTATTAAATGAACTATCATAATTAAAAATTTAATTTTTTGATTGATAGAACTGCAGCTAATAATCCAGACTGTAATAACTATCAACGCCTGAAGGGCGCTGGCAGTAACAGCCTGGTTGAGCAGGCATTCATCAATCACATCTGCCATCAGGCTAGACAACCATGGTTAAAGAATTTACAGGTAAGTTGCATTTAGCTGTAAATTAAATTGATAATTTGATCTACAAGTAAATTTACAAAGAAAAAACTTATAATAACGAGCCTGAACTCTTTTAAAGAAAATCCTTTACTAGTGAATGTTGCTGAAATTTCTCTTGATGTTTTTTTATATACTCAGGTGTTTTAAGAAGGGGAAAAATTTAATTTGGAATTTCTTTTTTAGTTTAATTAGAAGTACACTCCTTCATGCAGTTTCACTTAGGATTTTCAAGGCTTTGAGAGTCTTGTAGGACTGTAGGAACCTGCAAGTTAGATATTTTAGAGAAATATCCCAGTAACTAGTAAAATTAGCTATGTCATATAGTAGTGTTCTTTGCTGTTGATTGAGGTATATGTTGTTTGTCAGATTTAACGCCTATCGACGGCCCTTGGGTCATTAATGTTGCAGTTACACTTGAACATCACCAGTCATGACAAGCTCTCTGTGTACATACATTGGGAAAATGTATGCAATGATCCCGCATCACTGATCCCTCATTACTTCACTCTGCACCCGTCCTATAATTGCCATGTTTCATCACTCGGTAAGTCATTCATTGTTTTCTTCCCTACACGCTAACTCATCTACTCCTAAACGTTTTTTCACTGTTATCGTTCTCTATGTCGTTTTTATTCTTTTATGTTTAAGATTTACTCAGCTTTATCTTCTCTGCATAAAGGCTGTTATACTCTGTTGGAATCACATGAAATTACTGCCGTTTGGAAGTGTATTTCCCGTGAGTCTTCAAGAGTTTTATTAAATCTTGAGAAGAAATTATATGTCACTGAACATAGAGTCCCAGTACAGTGCCTCAGGACAGTGCATCGCCCCAGGACATCGTCTTCAGCGTCTCGCAACAGTGCTATGTGAGAGTAATTTTTCACTGAATTGTCAATTTCTAGTTACACTTCATCATAGTGTCTTACGACGGTGCATTGTCACGATACATCATAACAGTGCGTCATGGTACAACGTCACTGCACTGTCACGGTACATCACAGTACATCGTTGCATGACTCCAGTACACTGTCACGGTACATCAAGTTATGTGATAAATGGTTTAAAAAAACGACAAGTTGAAGATTGAGACACTTATGCAACATATGGGAATCTTTAGTGAGGAAACGTTTCGCCACACAGTGGCTTCATCAGTCCAATACAAAACAGAAAGGTGTAAGGGGAGGAGGAGTTTGAGGTAATCAGTCCCTCAGCCTGGAGTCGTGTTCAGTCCATCAATTTTGTAGAATGTACAGCATAAGACCGTAGCAGTGGCTTATATACTGTAGTCAGGCGAGGCGAAGCAAGAAGAGGCGGGGTCATAATGAAACCATCCACTAGTCTAAGTAGGGCTTCGTCCAAAGGATGGACAAGTGTTGAAGAATTCTTCGTATCAAGATCCCATGATGCTGCAGTGTACATTCTACAAAACTGATGGACTGAACACGACTCCAGGCTGAGGGACTGATTACCTCAAACTCCTCCTCTCTTTACACCTTTCTGCTTTGTATTGGACTGATGAAGCCACTGTGTGGCGGAACGTTTCCTCAATAAAGATTCCCATATGTTGCATAAGTGAATGGGTTGCAGTGATTAATATGTATATATATATATATAATTATTACCTTTTCATATAATTTTATATTGCTTATATTTACGATAATAGCTAAATCGTAAATATATGACTTTATATTATTATTTGACTTAGTTATGTTGTTAGGTATGTGCTCAGTTCAAGTCTTGATTGTCTAACTACTGTAATTATCGCTCTTTGCTTGTTACTCTGCCGGCTTCTGTTGCTGGACGACAGCTGTCCACGGAGCTATCACGTGATCGAGGGGGGGTGTCCTCATCTCGCCTGAAGTATTCAGTCTGGTCTAGACTCGCTGGGTGGTTAGACGTATTCCAGACAAAGTGCCTAAATCTCCCTTACAGGCCTTGGAAGATCGTCTCTTGTCTCATTATTGTTAGTTCTGGAGACTCTGTTCACAGAACATTGTATAGACTTAGTGATTTTCGACGTTGTACTGAGGTTGTGTCACATAGACACTCTAAACAACTCAGGTCCTGAGCTGTAGCTTCTGACCTAACTTGTACTGGTATCTGTGTATTATCACAGTCGAGGATTTTCTTATGCTGAACTTAGATTCAGTAGTATGGGAGTTTTGTGACTTTTGTGGAGGATCTGCAGATGGTCCCTACTTAGTGTCATTATATTATCTCCTTGTTCCTGATTTTGTGTCGCAGTTGCTTGTTATATTGCTATTGGGTTTAGCATTCTTTTTGTTGTTCAAGCAGACTGTTCTGATTGCCAGTTGGTCAAAAAGTTAGTTTATTTGAGGACTTTGTCAGTCACTTGTTTAAGTTTAGTCGAGTCTTGAGACATAGCGAACTACTTAGAGCACTTACACACATACCCAAACTTACTTGTACATATTTGTAATATCTTATTAAATGTTAATGTACCAGACGGTACTTAAGAATTATAAATGTGATATGTGCTTTCAGCACAATATTATTGTATACGAGAGAAGTGATTATTATTAATTTGTTTGAATTGATTAATTTAATTTGATGATATACCTCTAGACGATACTTAATAAATTTATTAAATTTTAATTTCTCTAGTTAGTAGCCTACCAATTGTAATCCTGAAGCACTATTGAATCATTCTGAATTCTAATGGATAATTGGACAAGGATACTGACTAACTGTTACGAAAGCCCAGTAACAGGCTGGATGCTAGAAGGGCAGTCCTTTCTAGTATTCACTGGAGATCTCTAAACTTTTAGAATCGCGTTTTTTGTAACAAATGGGGGCCTGTCCGGGAGGCTCTTGATCCAAGGTGTTGGAGAAATTGTCTAGTTTGTCATACTAGTAACTATGATCAAACACTTTGAGTACTTTCCTGATCTGAAGACTTTGAGTTTAGTCTTGTACAACATACTAGGTGGATGTATGTACTTGACTGAGTCTTTTGATCCAAGGAGATGGAAATACTGTTTGAGCTCTAGCTCTAAGACAACTAACACTAAAATTCCTATCGGGTTTATAGTTTCCCATAATCACTCTCTCGTAGTACAATTATTTTCGTTATGTATGCCAAAGTGAAACAGTTAATTGATACTCTGACTTTGTCTGAGTTGAGTACATTAAAACTTCAGACGTGTTGGTGAGTAGCCAAATATCTCGGTGTGACGTATAACAGGAATTACACCGCAGAAACTGTCAGAGTGTTAATTAAAGATATTTTGTTTCCTGCTCATTCAGAGATGTCTGGTTAAGATTCAGATTCAGAAAGCCTAGTGTCACAATTAGGAAGTATAACTCTATTTGATGATGAAGAAGAAAGAGCAACTAAGGCAGAAGTGAGCCTTGTGTCTGAGCCAAGTGTAGCTCAGTTCTCGCTCACGTCTTCCCTCCTAACTGTTAGTATGACGCAGCCTCATACTAGTACAGTGTATACTACACCTGTATTTACTTATCCTAGACCAGATCTAGACTCTCAAGGGATGCCTGGACAAGGTGTCCGACCGAAGGAACGTCCCGACTCAGTCGTTAATTTCCCCACTACTCAGTTACCCACTGGTCCTATCTCTCAGGAACATTTTGAGAGGTTGGAACGCCTCATTATGTTGCAGACTGCACAAATAGAGGCACAGAGGAAATTGAACAAAGATTTCCAGAGAGAAAATATTCGTCTTGGAAGCCAACATACTGATAGATCACAGGACACATTTAATGTGCAGAAAGCTTCATCCATTATTCCTAAGTTTTTTGAGAGTGACTTAGACACCTATTTTGATGTGTTTGAGAACCAGGCACGTGCTATGAACTGGCCACATAAGCACTGGGCTACCTTGTTGCACACAGCTTTTACAGGAAGGGCCCAAACTTGTACTGATGCTTTACCATTTGCCATGTACATTAGTTATGACGCTGTCAAGCAAACTATTCTAGAGACATATAACTTGTTACCTGTAAGTTATCAACGTGCATTTCATACGTTACAAAGACGACAAGATCAAACTTGTGTAGAGTTTGCTCGTGAGAAAAAAGTTGCATTTGAGAGGTGGTGTAGGTCTGCCAAGTGTAACAACTACGACAGCCTTGTTCAGTTGTTACTACACAATGAGTTTAACAACTGTATGTCTGCTGACATACAAGAATATCTGATCGATCATACTACCTCGGATATTTTGGAAACTGCAGCATTAGCAGACAATTACGAGATTTCTCACAAACTTGTACATGCTAAAACACAGAGAAACAAGGTAACTAAAAATTGTCCTAGAAGTTGGCATCCTAAATCAACTGCTCATTGCCGGCCTGATGTACCTGCTACTGTAACTTCTCATACCTTTACCAGGAAAACTCACAATCCTGAATCTATCTCTGTGGCTAGACAGAAATCTGATATCGAGAAGAAGAAAGTTAAATGTACCTATTGTAACAGAAAAGGACATGCTAGAGAATATTGCTATAAGTTATCTTCTTCCGAGCAACAAAGGCACCAATTTCCTAGTAATACCTCTGATCCTACTGTTTTAGATATTACTCAGGACAGATGACTAGCGTCAGAAAGTGCATCTGACGAAAAGATTCATTCAGCAATGAGTCCTTACTTTTCGAGAGGTAAAGTAGGATTTGACGAATCACATCTGGCTGAAATAATTACTTTCAGAGACACTGGCAGTTATCTCACGTTATTAAGAGAAAATGTACTGCCCATAACTGATGATACCTATTGCAAGATAGACGTATTGTTAGAAGCCTATGGAGGGGCTGTTATAAAAGTACCTCTGCACAAAGTTTATATTCAAACAAGCTATTATACTGGTTATATTTCAGTGGGTATATCCAGTGGTGTATTTCCCATTAGGTAAGTGGACCTGTTGATAGGGAACGATATCCTTCATGCTGGTATATGTAGGGAACCACTTGTGATTGATAATAACACTGATGGTAATTATGCCATTGAAGCTTGTAAAGAGAAACCTATTTTATTTCCTCTCAGCGCAATTACTAGAGCTATGTCAAAGATTCAACAACCATCCTTGTCTCCTGTTGAGTTAGTGGATGACAATGATTTGGGCTTGAATATGTTGTTTAGTGATGCTCTGTGCCCAGGGTCATTAACACCAACTCCCCCTGGTCATCAACCTAGTCAGGCCACAACTGACGTTAAATTTCTAACTCATGATGATTTAATCAAAGATCAGTTTGTTGATCAGTCACTGGAAAGACTGAGAGATATAGCAGTTACTGAGAGTGAAGCAAAGGATCTCGATAATTGTTACTATTATAGTAACGTTGTACTGATGGAGAAAAATACATGTAAGTTGTCAGCTGATAGTGTTTCCACCACAGTCAAGCATCTCGTAGTGTTACCAGTTACATTTCGTGAACAAGCCATTGATTTTGCTCACAATAGTCCCATTGGAGGACATTTGGGTGTCAAGAAGACACTCGGTAAACTGGCAAAACATTTTACTTGGCCTAAAATGAAGGAAACAGTAGCTGATCATTTGCGACGTTGCCACATGTCAAGTGACAGGCAAGCCAGCGCACACACCTCTACCTGCACCTCTCATTCCTATCACCGTGCATGGTGAACCATTCTCACGTCTTATTATTGATTGTGTTGGTCCTTTGCCTAGAACCAAACTAGGAAACCAATACTTATTTACTATTATGGACGCTGCAACACGCTATCCCGAAGCTTCCTATGAAAGAAATTAATGCTCGTGCTATTGTGAGAGCGCTGTTGAAATTTTTCTCCCAGGTTGGATTGCCACGAGAGATACAATCAGATCAGGGATCTAATTTCACTTCTAAGATCTTTCGTGAAGCATTATCCCACCTAGGAATAAAGTCTGTACTTTCAACCAATTTTCATCCACAGTCACAAGGTGCTCTAGAGAGATTTCATCAGACATTGAAGTCTATGATGAGAGCTTATTGTGAACATTTTTCTAGAGACTGGGATGAGGGTATACCTTTTCTTCTGTTCGCTATGAGAGAAAGTGAGCAAGAAAGTCTCGGGTTTAGTCCATTTGAATTAATATCCGGACACCAAGTGCGTGGTCCTCTCGCAGTGTTAAAAGACGTGTGGACAGGAAAATCAAATCCATCATTGAGCACTTCACCTTCATTAATGCAGCAATGTTTGACAGCCGCTAGAGAGCTAGCTTCGAAAAACCTAGTTTCAGCCCAAGCTAGAATGAAGCAAGGTATGATGGTCCCCTGGAAGTAGTGAAAAAGCTTAGCGACGTAAATTATTTGGTACGTACGCCTGGGAAAAAGAAATCTAATCATGTGTACCATGTTAACCAGCTTAAGACATACTATGCTAGTCCTCTACCTACTACATCTATTCTTCCTAGGACAGAGGAAGAAAACGTCGGTCTACCTGACATCTCTAGAGGTACAGAGGTGAGCTTAGAAAATTCAGTGACTCTACAGTCACTAGACGATTTTCTTAGTAACCTTGGGATTGATAAAGCTGGTGATATTAAAAATATGATTTTGCAGTTCCCTGAATTGTTCAGTGATGTTCCTAAACGTTTGTACTCTGGGTGTACATGACGTTGATGTACAGGGAGCATCACCCATTAAACAATCACCATATAGGATGAGTCCAACGAAGCATAAAGCATTGAGAGAAGAGGTTGATTTTCTGTTATCTCACGGACTTATTGAGCGCAGTAAAAGTCCATGGGCATCTCCCTGTATTTTAGTGCCTAAACCTGACGGTAGTTTCAGGATGTGCACTGATTACAGGAAAGTGAACTCTGTCACCTTGCCTGATGGTTATCCTCTACCTCGCATTGACGACCTTATTGACCGTGTGTCAGGAGCCCAGTTTGTCAGCCGTTTAGATCTCTTACGAGGCTGTTATCAAGTCCCGCTTACTGAACGTGCTCAAGAAATATCTGCTTTTACTGTTCAAGATGGATTGTTTAACTACCTCGTCACCCCCTTCAGCCTATGTAACGCGGCTTCTTCATTCCAACGTATAATGAATGAGTTGACCCACAACTTAGGAGTAGAAGCCTACCTTGACGACTTAGTGGTGTACATTATTATTATTATTATAATCAAGGGGGAAGCGCTAAACCCGGAGGATTATACAGCGCCTGGGGGGGGGATGTGGAAGGCATTCAGGCTTAATTCGGGGAACTGGAGCACAGATCCAATTCCCTAAATCAAGAGCCCCTCACCAACATCAAAGAACCTTCCTTGAGGGGTTAGTGGTGTACAGTGACGAGTGGGAACAGCACTTGACGCGTCTCAGAGCATTGTTCGAGAGATTGGCGCACTACAACTTCACTTTTAACTTAGCTAAATGTAGTTTTGGTCAAGCCAAGATTACCTATCTAGGCTTTTGTATCGGCCAAGGTGAGGTTGCTCCTACTGAGGCTAAGGTTCGTGCAATTTCTGAATTTCCAGTGCCACAGGATAGGAAGGGAGTACAGAGATTCCTGGGTGTGGCAGGATATTATCGCAGGTTCTGTCCAAACTTTTCTCAGATTGCAGCTCCTCTCACTGAGCTTACTAGTAGCAAAGTTCAGTTCAACTGTACTAGAGATTGTTCAGACTCGTTCAAAAGGTTGAAGCATTTGCTATCCTCTGCTCCTGTGTTGAAAAGTCCTAATTTCAATCTTCCCTTCTTTTTACATATAGATGCGAGTGGTTATGCAGTGGGTGCTGTGCTGCTCCAACAGTCAACATTCACTGACATTCTCCATCCTATATGTTACTATTCATCTAAGCTCAAACGACACCAGAAAAATTATGCCACTATTGAGAAAGAAGCTCATGCTCTTGTGGTGTCCTTGGAACATTTTGACGTGTATTTGGGCACTTCCCCATTTAAAATTAACGTTTTTTCAGACCACAATCCACTCACTTACATAAACACTATGAAGAGTAAGAATGCTAGGATCATGAGGTGGGCACTCAGAATCCAACATTATTCTATTAGTATAAAACACATAAGTGGTCATTGTAATGTAACTGCAGACGCTCTGTCATGTCCTTAATAATTATCAGTTACATTAAATTAACGTAATTTTAATGCCCAAATACCTTTTGTTACTTGCTATGTCAAATTCAGTAGAGTAACTTAATCCCTCCAGCCCATATTAACTAAGTATACTCGTGTCATGTCTAATTATGTTATTTATATATTCACAGTAATGATGTGTGTGAGGAGACAAGCTGAGTGTTGAGTGGGTAGTGTGGTGTGGGCGATGTACTGCGTGACGCAACACTGTCCTGCCGCAGCCCCCCCCCCTTCACTACACACCTTAAGCTGTTTCATACTTAGATGTCCATACTGCATAGCATTCCACAACCACTACATAAGAGTAGAAAGCATTCTCCTCTATTATGATAGAGCCTCATCGTGTCAGGCTTGTCTGCGCTATCCTGTCTCTGCACTGATGTACATGACCACGAGTATGCGGAGATACGATACTGTGTACTGCCCTAGTACTAGGGGCATATCTTAGTGTATAGATGCTGTGAAATTATAGAGGTGCTTGGCACAAGAGTGACTCTGATTAATGTTTATATTATATTGTTATTAAAGTATCATGAGTAATCAGTACTAATGTGAAAGACATTAATGCAACTCTTAGTGCGACCGTTTGTCGTGTTGGGGGGGTGTTGCAACCCCTGAATGGGTTGCAATGATTAATATGTATATATATAATTATTACCTTTTCATATAATTTTATATTGCTTATATTTGTGATAATAGCTAAATCGTAAATATATGACTTTATATTATTATTTGACTTAGTTATGTTGTTAGGTATGTGCTCAGTTCAAGTCTTGATTGTCTAACTACTGTAATTATCGCTCTTTGCTTGTTACTCTGCCGGCTTCTGTTGCTGGACGAGAGCTGTCCACGGAGCTGTCACGTGATCGAAGGGGGGGATGTCCTCACCTCGCCTGAAGTATTCAGTCTGGTCTAGACTCGCTGGGTGGTTGGACGTATTCCAGACAAAGTGCCTAAATCTCCCTTACAGGCCCTTGTTGGAAGATCGTCTCTTGTCTCATTATTGTTAGTTCTGGAGACTCTGTTCACAGAACATTATATAGACTTAGTGATTTTCGACATTGTACTGAGGATGTGTCGCATAGACACTCTAAACAACTCAGGTCCTGAGCTGTAGCTTCTGACCTAACTTGTACTGGTATCTGTGTATTATCATAGTCGGGGATTTTCTTATGCTGAACTTAGATTCAGTAGTATGGGAGTTTTGTGACTTTTGTGGAGGATCTGCAGATGGTCCCTACTTAGTGTCATTATATTATCTCATTGTTCCTGATTTTGTGTCGCAGTTGCTTGTTATATTGCTATTGGGTTTAGCATTCTTTTTGTTGTTCAAGCAGACTGTTCTGATTGCCAGTTGGTCAAGAAGTTAGTTTATTTGAGGACTTTGTCAGTCACTTGTTTAAGTCTAGTCGAGTCTTGAGACATAGCGAACTACTTGGAGCATTTACACACATACACAACTTACTTGTACATATTTGTAATTTATTAAATGTTAATGTACCAGACGGTACTTAAGAATTATAAATGTGATATGTGCTTTCAGCACAATACTATTGTATACGAGAGAAGTGATTATTATTAATTTGTTTGAATTGATTAATTTAATTTAATTTGATGATATACCTCCAGACGATACTTAATAAATTTATTAAATTTTAAATTCTCTAGTTAGTAGCCTACCAGTTGTAATCCTGAAGCACTATTGAATCATACTGAATTCTAATGGATAATTGGACAAGGATACTGACTAATTGTTACGAAAACCCAGTAACAGGCTGGATGCTAGAAGGGCAGTCCTTTCTAGTATTCACTGGAGATCTCTATGCTTTTAGAATCGCGTTTTTTGTAACATTGCATAAGTGTCTCAATCTTCTACATGAGTTACATGACCACAGTACACTGTCCCAGTACATCACAGTGCATCAAGTTACATGACCACAGTACACTGTCAGGGTACATCGCATTACATCAAGTTACATGACTACAATACACTATCACAGTACATCAAGTTACATAACTACAGTACATTGTCACAGTACATCACAGTATATCAAATTACATGACCACAGTACATTGTCACAGTACTACATCGTAACTTAATTCGTCGGCAATTAAGATAGCCCAAAAAAATATAACGAACGAAGTTTTAAGCCTCGCTGAGATCATTTGGATTTTGATTTGGTGAAGTTATACTAATTTCAATTCGCTGGCGCGTTATATCCCGGGATATTGCGTCCAGTGTCGGCCGAGTGAATAAGGTTATATACGCTTTTACGCTTTTATTTATCTCACTTTTGTTTTTGTTCTCATTTCTGAAGGAAGACATCCAGGAAATAAGTAATGAAAATTAAACCATAACTTAGAAAAAACAAAGAAAAGGCCAAGCATTCGTAAAGGGTGGGAAGACATCCAGGAAATAAGTAATGAAAATTAAGCCATAACAGAAAAAAAAAACAAAGAAAATTTCAAGCATTCGTGAAGGGTGGGAAGACATCCAGGAAATAAGTAATGAAAATTAAGCCATAACTTAGGAAAAAAAAAACAAAGAAAATTTCAAGCATTCGTGAAGGGTGGGAAGACATCCAGGAAACGAAAAATGAAAAAAATATACAGTAACTTAAAAGAAAAAAACAATAAAATGGGAATCCTGAGGGTAAGGGCAGACGGATGGATTGCTGGACAGTGACCCAGGCAGAGGCTACAGACATAAAAAAAAATAAATTCAATCATGTATAGTGAAGGATAAAATGTAAAGTAATACTTTATTTGCCGTTATCAAAAAACAGGCAATATTGTTTGGGTGAAATACTTTATTATTATTTGCTCATATATAATGTACATTTTTGGCATAATAAAAGCTATTAAACTTTGGCATGAAATGAACAGTGTTAATTCCCATCATTTATAAATACAACAAATGGCTTTTTAGTCATAATTAAACACACGATTTACTTCTATTTCCCCAAAGGTTTTTCAGTAATATTGCAAACAGTGAAGTTTAATTTCTTTCTATACAACAATGTTTTATTCTTTATGTCAACTTTTAGTATAAAATCCGGAAACTACATTAAAAATATAGAACATACTGGAATAGTCAAAATGAATTTCATTTGCTTTAAAAAGAATTCCATTTGTTTATATAACTATTAAAGATATGGCCAATTCTGGAAATGTGAATGTAATACCAAATTCAATTTTGGCTTGAGTTATGGGAGTTATCCACTCTGGGTAATAAGTGGAGACTGACTTCACTTATACGATTATTTTTAAGGACCTTTATGATAATACTTATCTGATCCATTAACCGGCCTGATCCATATCACTTTTAGGCCTCTCTCAGGCCTAAGACCACTAACAGTTGTATAAAACTTGGTAACTGATACCCTCAAATTGGCCTCCACTCTGGGTAATAACTGGAGACTGACTTCACTTATACGATTATTTTTAAGGACCTTTATGATAATACTTATCTGATCCATTAACCGGCCTGATTCATATCACTTTTAGGCCTCTCTCAGGCCTAAGACCACTAACAGTTGTATAAAACTTGGTAACTGATACCCTCAAATTGGCCTAAGAAAACACACAAGAAACACTACGACATATTTTTTATCCTAATTTTTTTTTTTACTAAAAATATCGTAAATGGTCTATACTAGTCTTGAGTTTTTGCCCTTAGTCTGAAGACTAATTTTCGACGTATTATGTAAGCTCAATGTATGAGCCAAGTGGAGTGCATTATAATGACTATAAACAATACGGCAGTTTAGACAATTAAGAGCTCAAAAGGATTTTATTTGCTTCACATGTGGGAGGAGACGCTGCACATCCCACATCATCCCCGTGGTCTTATCTCATATTTAAAAAATTACCATTTTAAATGCGTAGAGAATCTTATCATAATGAGAAAGTGGCTCCACCACTTCCTGGTATTCTGCGGCTTTGCAGGAATGTCTGTCAGTCTCAAAAGACTCTGCTTCTGGTACCCAGCAGTGTTCGGGCCTTGTTCCCCAGCTACTCCAGTTCCCCAGCTACTCTAGTTCCCCAGCTACTCTAGTTCTCCAGCTACTCTAGTTCCCCAGCTACTCTAGTTCTCCAGCTACTCTAGTTCTCCAGCTACTCTAGTTCCCCAGCTACTTTAGTTCCCCAGCTACTCTAGTTCCCCAGCTACTCTAGTTCTCCAGCTACTCTAGTTCCCCAGCTACTCTAGTTCCCCAGCTACTCTAGTTCCCCAGCTACTCTAGTTCCCCAGCTACTCTAGTTCTCCAGCTACTTTAGTTCCCCAGCTACTCTAGTTCTCCAGCTACTCTAGTTCTCCAGCTACTCTAGTTCCCCAGCTACTCTAGTTCCCCAGCTACTCTAGTTCCCCAGCTACTTTAGTTCCCCAGCTACTCTAGTTCCCCAGCTACTTTAGTTCCCCAGCTACTTTAGTTCCCCAGCTACTCTAGTTCCCCAGGTACTCTAGTTCCCCAGGTACTCTAGTTCCCCAGGTACTCTAGTTCCCCAGCTACTCTAGTTCCCCAGCTACTCTAGTTCCCCAGCTACTCTAGTTGCTGCTGATGTGGGATACACCTTTACACACAAGACTGTGGCTGTGACACATTGTTACACTGTAGCTGCTTTAAAGTGGCTACTATTCACTATCCACACTGCCATTTACTACCACGTCTGTGGTTGCTGGTGGTTCACTACGGTTGCTGCCCGACTCTACTGACTCCAACTGCCCGACTCCACTGTGTACATACGACTGCCCTACACACATACACACACATAGATGGGACACAGCAACAAGGGGACACAGTTGGAAGTTGAAGACACAGATGAATCACAGGGATATTAGGAAGTTTTTCTTCAGCCACAGAGTAGTCAGGAGGTGGAATAGTTTGGGAAGTGATGTAGTGGAGGCAGGATCCATTCATAGCTTTAAGCAGAGGTATGATAAAGCTCACGGTTTAGGGAGAGTGACCTAGTAGCGACAAGTGAAGACGCAGGGCCAGGAGCTAGGACTCGACCCCTGCAACCTCATCTAGGTGAGTAGGTGAGTAAACACATACACAGAGGGTCAGGGGAAAAATGATAACAACATATATTATACTACGAGGAATTAACATGGCGGACAGAGAAAGGAAGTTCCAGATATGGGACACAGAAACAAGGGGTCACAATTGGAAGCTGAAGACTCAGATGAGTCAAAGAGATGTTAGGTAGTATTTCTTTAGTCATAGAGTTGTCAGGAAGTGGAATAGTCTGGCAAGTGACGCAGTGGGGGCAGAAACCATACATAGTTTTAAGACGAGGTATGATAAAGCTCATTGAGCAGGAAGAGAGAGGACTTAGTAGCGGTCAGTGAAGAGGCGGGGGCCAGGAGCTATGTCTCAACCTCCGCAACCACAAATAGGTGAGTTAATAAGTACACACACACACACACACACACACACACACACACACACACACACACACACACACACACACACACACACACACACACACACACACACACATTGGCCTTTCATCAGTTCTCTAATTTATTTCATTACACGCCTTTAATAATCAACTTATCGAATTATTAAAGATTCTGGTCCACTTTGACAGGATAGCATTACGAAGCTGCTGGAGATTTGTCGGCTGCACATTCACTCTACGAATCTCCCGTTGCACCACATCCCAAAGGTTTACGCCCTGGGCTGTGTAAAAAACATAAGATTATGGAGATGTATTAGAGCATAATATGGATGTTATTCACACTTTCAGGTATGTTAACCCCTGTATGGCTTGTCTAGCAGCAATGTTGGTTTCCTATTTCTTTTCACTTCCAGTTTTTATACGTTGCATTATGGCGACATTTCTTTAACGCTACCATTACAGCTAAGTATATATATATATATATATATATATATATATATATATATATATATATATATATATATATATATATATATATATATATATATATATATATATATATATATATATATATATATATATATATATATATATATATATATATGTCGTGCCGAATTTGTAAAAATGGTGAATTAGCAAGAACTCATTTAAAATTATGTTCTTTGTAAAATTTTCTCTTATGCGTTTAAAGATATATTTTTTTCATTAATGTTAATGTAAAAGTTTTTAATTTTGCACCAAAAGAATCTTAGAAAACTTACCTAACCTTATTATAACAAGAACAATTTATTTTAGCCTAACCCAACTAAATATATTTTAAATACGTTTACAGTAATTTAATACTAAACAAACACAATGAAATATATTTTTTTCGTTAGGTTCTGAACGATTTCTGCGAAATTATTGCATACACAAATTTTCACTTGTCCTATATGGCAAGATGAGCGTTGCTATTTAAGCCAAAATAGCAAGTTCTGCCTATTCGGCACGACACACACACACACACACACACACACACACACAGGAGGAGAGTGGTGGAGCACCTGGAACGGAACAGGAGTATAAATGCCAACCAGCACGGATTCACGGAAGGCAAATCCTGTGTCACAAACCTTCTGGAGTTTTATGATAAAATAACAGAAGTAAGACAAGAGAGAGAGGGGTGGGTTGATTGCATCTTCTTGGACTGCAAGAAGGCCTTTGACACAGTTCCTCACAAGAGATTAGTGCAGAAGCTAGAGCATCAGGCGCATATAACAGGAAGGGCACTGCAATGGATTAGAGAATACCTGACAGGGAGGCAACAACGAGTCATGGTACGTAATGATGTATCACAGTGGGCACCTGTGACGAGCGGGGTCCCACAGGGGTCGGTCCTAGGACCAGTGCTATTTTTGGTATATGTGAACGACATGACGGAAGGGTTAGACTCAGAAGTGTCCCTGTTTGCAGATGATGTGAAGTTAATGAGGAGAATTAAATCTGATGAGGACCAGGCAGGACTTCAAAGAGACCTGGACAGACTGGACACCTGGTCCAGCAAATGGCTTCTCGAATTTAATCCTGCCAAATGCAAAGTCATGAAGATAGGGGAAGGGCACAGAAGACCACAGACAGAGTATAGGCTAGGTGGCCAAAGACTGCAAACCTCACTCAAGGAGAAAGATCTTGGGGTGAGTATAACACCGAGCATGTCTCCGGAAGCACACATCAATCAGATAACTGCTGCAGCATATGGGCGCCTGGCAAACCTGAGAACAGCATTCCGACACCTTAGTAAGGAATCATTCAAGACACTGTACACCGTGTATGTCAGGCCCATACTGGAGTATGCAGCACCTGTTTGGAACCCGCACTTGATAAAGCACGTCAAGAAACTAGAGAAAGTACAAAGGTTTGCAACAAGGTTAGTTCCAGAGCTAAGGGGAATGTCCTATGAAGAAAGATTAAGGGAAATCGACCTGACGACACTGGAGGACAGGAGGGTCAGGGGAGACATGATAACGACATATAAAATACTGCGTGGAATAGACAAGGTGGACAAGGACAGGATGTTCCAGGGAGGGGACACAGAAACAAGAGGCCACAATTGGAAGTTGAAGACACAAATGAGTCAGAGAGATAGTAGGAAGTATTTCTTCAGTCATAGAGTTGTAAGGCAGTGGAATAGCCTAGAAAATGACGTAGTGGAGGCAGGAACCATACACAGTTTTAAGACGAGGTTTGATAAAGCTCATGGAGCGGGGAGAGAGAGGGTCTAGTAGCAACCGGTGAAGAGGCGGGGCCAGGAGCTAGGACTCGACCCCTGCAACCACAAATAGGTGAGTACAAATAGGTGAGTACACACACACACACACGACATGATGGAAGGGTTAGACTCAGAAGTGTCCCTGTTTGCAGATGATGTGAATTTAATGAGGAGAATTAAATCTGATGAGGACCAGGCAGGACTTAAAAGAGACCTGGACAGACTGGACACCTGGTCCAGCAAATGGCTTCTCGAATTTAATCCTGCCAAATGCAAAGTCATGAAGATAGGGGAAGGGTACAGAAGACCACAGACCGAGTATAGGCTAGGTGGCCAAAGACTGCAAACCTCACTCAAGGAGAAAGATCTTGGGGTGAGTATAACACCGAGCATGTCTCCGGAAGCACACATCAACCAGATAACTGCTGCAGCATATGGGCGCCTGGCAAACCTGAGAACAGCATTCCGATACCTTAGTAAGGAATCGTTCAAGACACTGTACACCGTGTATGTCAGGCCCATACTGGAGTATGCAGCACCTGTTTTGAACCCGCACTTGATAAAGCACGTCAAGAAACTAGAGAAAGTACAAAGGTTTGCGACAAGGTTAGTTCCAGAGCTAAGGGGAATGTCCTATGAAGAAAGATTAAGGGAAATCGGCCTGACGACACTGGAGGACAGGAGGGTCAGGGGAGACATGATAACGACATATAAAATACTGCGTGGAATAGACAAGGTGGACAAAGACAGGATGTTCCAGGGAGGGGACACAGAAGAGGCCACAATTGGAAGTTGAAGACACAAATGAGTCAGAGAGATATTAGGAAGTATTTCTTCAGTCATAGAGTTGTAAGGCAGTGGAATAGCCTAGAAAATGACGTAGTGGAGGCAGGAACCATACACAGTTTTAAGACGAGGTTTGATAAAGCTCATGGAGCGGGGAGAGAGAGGGCCCAGTAGCAACCGGTGAAGAGGCGGGGCCAGGAGCTAAGACTCGACCCTTGCAACCACAAATAGGTGAGTACAAATAGGTGAGTACACAAAGGGCGAGGCGTATGGGCAAGTCTCCTCACACCCGTTGCCTCTGTTCACCTAGCAGTAAATAGGTACCTGGGTGTTAGTCGACTGTTGTGGGTCGCATCCTGGGGGGATGGTCAATGCTACGATACCTGAGAGACTCGAACTCCCTCAACTGACCTAATTGCTCTCACTCAGTGAGTGAGAACCAGTGAACTAGGTGAGTACACACACACACACACACACACACACACACACACACACACACACACACACACACACACACACACACACACACAGGGGGCCAGAGACTACAAACCTCACTCAAGGAAAAAGATCTTGGGGTGAGTATAACACCAGGCACATCTGAAGCGCACATCAACCAAATAACTGCTGCAGCATATGGGCGCCTAGCAAACCTCAGAACAGCATTCCGACATCTTAATAAGGAATCATTCAGGACCCTGTACACCGTGTACGTTAGGCCCATATTGGAGTATGCGGCACCAGTTTGGAACCCACACCTAGCCAAGCACGTAAAGAAACTAGAGAAAGTGCAAAGGTTTGCAACAAGACTAGTCCCAGAGCTAAGAGGTATGTCCTACGAGGAGAGGTTAAGGGAAATCAACCTGACGACACTGGAGGACAGGAGAGATAGGGGGGACATGATAACGACATACAAAATACTGAGAGGAATTGACAAGGTGGACAAAGACAGGATGTTCCAGAGATTGGACACGGTAACAAGGGGACACAGTTGGAAGCTGAAGACACAGATGAATCACAGGGATGTTAGGAAGTATTTCTTCAGCCACAGAGTAGTCAGTAAGTGGAATAGTTTGGGAAGCGATGTAGTGGAGGCAGGATCCATACATAGCTTTAAGCAGAGGTATGATAAAGCTCACGGCTCAGGGAGAGTGACCTAGTAGCGATCAGTGAAGAGGCGGGGCCAGGAGCTCGGACTCGACCCCCGCAACCTCAACTAGGTGAGTACACACACACACACACACACACACACACACACATATAATATATATATATATATATATATATATATATATATATATATATATATATATATATATATATATATGTCGTGCCGAATATGTAAAACTGGTCAATTAGCAAGAACTCATTTAAAGTTAAGTCCTTTCGAAAATTTTCTTTTATACGTTTAAAGATATATTTTTTTCATTAATGTTATTGTAAAAATTTTTAATTTTGCACCAAAAGAATCTTAGAAAACTTACCTAACCTTATTAGAACTAGAGCAATTTATTTTAGCCTAACCCAACTAAATATATTTTTTGTTTGTTTACATTAATTTAATACTAAACAAACACAGTGAACTATATTTTTTTCGTTAGGTTCAGAATGATTTTTGCGAAATTACTGCATACACAAAATTTCGCTTGTCCTATATGGCAAAATGAACGTTGCTATTTAAGCCAAGATCGCAAGTTCTGCCTATTCGGCACGACATATATATATATATATATATATATATATATATATATATATATATATATATATATATATATATATATATATATATATATATATATATATATATATATATATATATATATATATATATATATATATATATATATATATATATATAGAAGCCACCTTTCCAAGAGGCTCAAAGATTAATAAATTTCCGCCTACAGCAGCGATGATTCAATATCTGGGTCACCTTAAGATCGTTATTAAACCCGCCGAGACAGTGAGCTGGATACAAAGAAAGTTGCTAATATTACCTGAGATCATGTGTGAACTTCGAAAGATTCTCGCTAATGGCGTATTTATGTCACCACCTGCAGCCCTCGTGTCGTTTTTGCAAGATGAGAGACACTTTATCAAGTGTTTTGGTCAAGTTGATCGGACCGGTGCAGTCTTCTCCTACTACTACAAATAATTCCCTACAATGAATGCGTTCAACTGGCAAGGGTAGGATCAAGAGCCCCTCACCAGTATCAGGAAGCAGAATCTAGTTACGCAAAATATTATTTTCCTATTTCGAGAGTAAAAGAGGGAAAATGGTACCTACAGAGTTACGTAACAATAAGAACCTTTTTCCTAAGTAGGATTCACCAGTGTTAAAATATAAAAGCCAGTCAGAAAAATATTTGTAAAATTATATAAGGACCAATTCCATGAATGATCTATATAAAATTTAATAGACTTGACTTGCACTTTTGTTGCATGAACTTTATCCTAGCAATAGGCGACTAGTGTTCAAAATTTTAATTCGAGCTGATAAGGAGTTCCGAAGTTATACTATTATTATTATTATTAAAGATTAGCCGGTATTCTCCCGGCCCGGGCCTTTACCAAGTGGTGGCCCGGCCTTGGCTCCCTCTTTAGGGAGTGTCTGAGACCTAAGTCTCCCATGGGAGGAGGCACAAGTACCTCCTCATCTTTGGGACCAACTGTCCCCAGGCCTAGCCACAAGCTAGGCCTCTCTGGTCTGCCATCCCCGCCCCAAGGGGGCAAATGGGAATGACAGTCTTATGAGCTAAAGGCTCGGGCTCAGGCACCTACCCTACCCTAGAAGGGTTAGGCATGGTGTCGATCGAAGTTATACTCGAAAGATTTAGAGAAAGTCATTGGTAGACAATACTAAATGGACGCTGACACAACGTTTATGAGAGTTCACTAAACTCGTTAAAATTAAAACCGCAAGTCATCAGTTTTCTTTTCACAGTTTTATTCTGTTTAAAAAATCTTAACAAACCTCTAAGAAAAATATTTGATTTCATAAGTTTTTTTTTTTAAATTCAGTTTGATAAACAGCCTATAAAATCAGCAAACTGACATATTCAATGCCAAGATTTATTAAATGCAATACGTTGGTTTAGCCTTCCAGAAGAACCATTCTCCAGTTATTGCCCTGAATCCAATTTATTTAATAAAATTGTCAAATTGATAATTTACATAGCCCAGTGTGAAAGCCAAGATGTTTTTTAATGAAGCCAATTAGCACAGAAAATTTGAAGCCTATCAGAGAAGGAATTCTCCAGTAATAGCTCTGAATCTAACGATTCCAAGTGTTTTAAGAATTTAATTCAAATATATAATTTTAACTAATTAGTCTAAACTTAAAGGTAGTCTCTCTGCTTATGAATGGAATACATCGGCATTAATATTAATATTTAGAAGACTATAAAATCATGCATTCTTTAGATTTTTATATCAATACGTCTCTATTTATATAAAAAATTTGTCAAAATGGGTTTTTATACATCCCAGTAACAACATGACTCTTGCTTTCTGGAAAACACATCTAGGGTGAAAATTTGATGTTGACAAGAAAAGGCTCTCGCACCGATTCCAGTGAATGAAGCTTTGAATCTGTGCCACAAAGAGTTTTGAAAGTTATCTAATTTATTCCAGGATCCTATCAATGAGTCCTATAGCTGTAGCCATAGGGCATCTGCACATGTCAATTGTTCCAATAGTCTTGGCTTAGTTATCTTGTATCAGCGTTAAAAAATATTGAAGCCGGATAGATATGGCCGTCTAGCGTCATGAGCAAAATAAAAACGGAAGGTTGGAGGAAGAAAAAAATAAAAGGAAAATAATGAAAGGAAAATATTTTGGTAACCAGTTAAAGGTCTGTTTTCGAGGAATATCTAATAAATTCAATGACACAGCAAATTACATTTGTTTCACCAAGTAGCTAATATACGTAATAACTGATCATTAGAAAGAGGAAAGAGTTGTGCCACAGATACGTACGCTTGAACATAGATTGGTCACACCTCTGTAAATCAGCCTCTTTCGTTGTAGGAGGCGCTAGAATGTTCGCGAAAAAAGTGTGTACTCACCTAATGGCGCTCACCTAACACAAACACACATACCTGTGCGTGCGTGTGTGTGTGTGTGTGTGTGTGTGTGTGTGTGTGTGTGTGTGTGTGTGTGTGTGTGTATATACTCACCTAGTTGTGTGGTGTCTATGTCTGTCTCTGAGTATATACGCATAGAGGCGTGTTTCTCACAGTATATACACAGAGAACTGTATATCACAAAATACATTCACAAGCATTTATACATCTCAGGATGTAAACACTAAGTATAAATGATGGTATAAGCCGACAGGGAGGGAAGAAGAGAGACGTGTTGCATTACGACGCATCGTCCAAGATTAGACTATCAGACATGCTTGATAACGTTCATTTCTGGACGAAGCGTCGTGTTAAGGATTTCGCTGCAACCAAGTCTTTCTCAATACCATTTACACAGTGAAAGGTGTGTTTCTATCCACTATGTGGAGTGTAACTTTCGGTGTATCGACACAGAGAGGAATACATTTTTCAGAATACATGTACAAACAGATAAGAATCCCCCCCTCTCTCTCTCTCTCTCTCTCTCTCTCTCTCTCTCTCTCTATATATATATATATATATATATATATATATATATATATATATATATATATATATATATATATATATATATATATATATGTATATATATATATGTATATATATGTATATATATACATATATATATATATATATATATATATATATATATATATATATGTATATATATATATATATATATACATATATATATATATATATATATATATATATATTTATATATATATATATATATATGTATATATATATATATATATATACATGTATATATATATATATATACATATATATATATATATATATATATATATATATATATATATATATATATATATATATATATATATATATATGGAATGATGATGTAAAGAGAGTAGTAAGGGAGAAAAAGTTAGCATATGAGAAGTTTTTACAAAGTAGAAGTGATGCAAGGAGGGAAGAGTATATGGAGTAAAAGAGAGAGGTTAAGAGAGTGGTGAAGCAATGTAAAAAGAGAGCAAATGAGAGAGTGGGTGAGATGTTATCAACATATTTTGTTGAAAATAAGAAAAAGTTTTGGAGTGAGATTAACAAGTTAAGAAAGCCTAGAGAACAAATGGATTTGTCAGTTAAAAATAGGAGAGGAGAGTTATTAAATGGAGAGTTAGAGGTATTGGGAAGATGGAGGGAATATTTTGAGGAATTGTTAAATGTTGATGAAGATAGGGAAGCTGTGATTTCGTGTATAGGACAAGGAGGAATAACATCTTGTAGGAGTGAGGAAGAGCCAGTTGTGAGTGTGGGGGAAGTTCGTGAGGCAGTAGGTAAAATGAAAGGGGGGTAAGGCAGCCGGGATTGATGGGATAAAGATAGAAATGTTAAAAGCAGGTGGGGATATAGTTTTGAAGTGGTTGGTGCAATTATTTAATAAATGTATGGAAGAGGGTAAGGTACCTAGGGATTGGCAGAGAGCATGCATAGTTCCTTTGTATAAAGGCAAAGGGGACAAAAGAGAGTGCAAAAATTATAGGGGGATAAGTCTGCTGAGTATACTTGGTAAAGTGTATGGTAGAGTTATTATTGAAAGAATTAAGAGTAAGACGGAGAATAGGATAGCAGATGAACAAGGAGGCTTTAGGAAAGGTAGGGGGTGTGTGGACCAGGTGTTTACAGTGAAACATATAAGTGAACAGTATTTAGATAAGGCTAAAGAGGTCTTTGTGGCATTTATGGATTTGGAAAAGGCGTATGACAGGGTGGATAGGGGGGCAATGTGGCAGATGTTGCAAGTGTATGGTGTAGGAGGTAGGTTACTGAAAGCAGTGAAGAGTTTTTACGAGGATAGTGAGGCTCAAGTTAGAGTATGTAGGAAAGAGGGAAATTTTTTCCCAGTAAAAGTAGGCCTTAGACAAGGATGTGTGATGTCACCGTTGTTGTTTAATATATTTATAGATGGGGTTGTAAGAGAAGTAAATGCGAGGGTCTTGGCAAGAGGCGTGGAGTTAAAAGATAAAGAATCACACACAAAGTGGGAGTTGTCACAGCTGCTCTTTGCTGATGACACTGTGCTCTTGGGAGATTCTGAAGAGAAGTTGCAGAGATTGGTGGATGAATTTGGTAGGGTGTGCAAAAGAAGAAAATTAAAGGTGAATACAGGAAAGAGTAAGGTTATGAGGATAACAAAAAGATTAGGTGATGAAAGATTGAATATCAGATTAGAGGGAGAGAGTATGGAGGAGGTGAATGTATTCAGATATTTGGGAGTGGACGTGTCAGCGGATGGGTCTATGAAAGATGAGGTGAATCATAGAATTGATGAGGGGAAAAGAGTGAGTGGTGCACTTAGGAGTCTGTGGAGACAAAGAACTTTGTCCTTGGAGGCAAAGAGGGGAATGTATGAGAGTATAGTTTTACCAACGCTCTTATATGGGTGTGAAGCATGGGTGATGAATGTTGCAGCGAGGAGAAGGCTGGAGGCAGTGGAGATGTCATGTCTGAGGGCAATGTGTGGTGTGAATATAATGCAGAGAATTCGTAGTTTGGAAGTTAGGAGGAGGTGCGGGATTACCAAAACTGTTGTCCAGAGGGCTTAGGAAGGGTTGTTGAGATGGTTCGGGCATGTAGAGAGAATGGAGCGAAACAGAATGACTTCAAGAGTGTATCAGTCTGTAGTGGAAGGAAAGCGGGGTAGGGGTCGGCCTAGGAAAGGTTGGAGAGAGGGGGTAAAGGAGGTTTTGTGTGCGAGGGGCTTGGACTTCCAGCAGGCATGCGTGAGCGTGTTTGATAGGAGTGAATGGAGACAAACGGTTTTTAATACTTGACGTGCTGTTGGAGTGTGAGGAAAGTAACATTTATGAAGGGGTTCAGGGAAACCGGCAGGCCGGACTTGAGTCCTGGAGATGGGAAGTACAGTGCCTGCACTCTGAAGGAGGGGTGTTAATGTTGCAGTTTAAAAACTGTAGTGTAAAGCACCCTTCTGGCAAGACAGTGATGGAGTGAATGATGGTGAAAGTTTTTCTTTTTCGGGCCACCCTGCCTTGGTGGGAATCGGCCAGTGTGATAATAATAATAAATATATGTATATATATATATATATATATATATATATAAGTATATATATATATATATATATATATATTTATATATATGTGTGTGTGGGGGGGGGGTGAGTGTGTGTGTGTGGGTGTGTGTGTGTGTGTGGGGCGTGTGGGTGTGGGTGGGTGTGTGTGTGTGTGTGTGTGTGTGTATTAACACGTTGGCTGTTTCCCAACGAAGCAGGGTGACCCAAAAAGAAAAAAAAACTTTCATCATCATTCAAGACATTCACCATCACTCATACATAATAACTGTCTTTGCAGAGGCGCTTAGATACGACACTTTAGACGTCCCTCCAAACTGCCAATATCCCAAACCCCCCCTTTAAAGCGCAGGCATTGTACTTCCCATTTCCAGGACTCAAGTCCGGCTAACCGGTTTCCCTGAATCCCTTCACAAAATATTACCCTGCTCACACTCCAACAGCTCATCAGGTCCCAAAAACCATCCGTCTCCATTCACTCCTATCCATCACGTTCATGCACGTTTGCTGGAAGTCCAAGCCCCTCCCCCACTAAACCTCATATACCTCCTCCCTACAACCTTTTCGATGACGACCCCTACCGTGTCATCCCTTCCCTCCAGTTTTATATGCTCTCCAAGTCATTCTTCATTGTTACATTTACTCTAAATGACCAAACCAAATCAACAACCCCTGTTTAGCTCATGACTAATAATTTTAGTAACCCCACATTTCCTCCAAATTTCCACACTATAAATTCTCTGCATAACATTTAGACCACACATGACCCTTAGACAGGACATCTCCACTGCCTCCAGTCGTCTCCTCGCTGCAGCATTTCCAACCCATGCTTCACACGCACATAACTGTGTTGGTACCACTTTTCTCTCGTACATTCCCTTCTTTGCTTCCATGGATAACATTTTTTTAAATTTTTTGTCTCCACAGATACTTCAACGCACCACTCATCTTATTTTCTTCATCATTTTTATAGCTAACCTCGTCTTTCATAAACCAATCAGCTGACAAGTTAACTCCCTCCCTCCAGTGTGCTATCCAATTTTTCTTTATCTAAATCGTTTGACACCCTCTCCACCTTACTCTTATCTATGTTCACACTTTCAACTTTCTTCCTTTACACACACACACACACACACACACACACACACACACACACACACACACAGGAAGGCCAGGACGAATGAAGCCAAACTACAAGAAAGGGGACTACACAGGAATGAGGAACTACCTGAACGGGGTTCAGTGGGACAGAGAACTGGCAGGGAAGCCAGTTAATGAGATGATGGAATATGTAGCAACAAAATGCAAGGAGGCTGAGGAGAGGTTTGTACCCAAGGGTAACAGGAGTAATGAAAAAGCCAGGATGAGCCCATGGTTTACCCAAAGGTGCAGGGAGGCAAAAACCAAGTGTGCTAGGGAATGGAAGAAATATAGAAGGCAAAGGACCCAGGAGAATAAGGAGAACAGTCGTAGAGCCAGAAACGAATATGCACAGATAAGAAGGGAGGCCCAAAGACAATATGAAAATGACATAGCAGCGAAAGAAAAAATCTGACCCGAAACTGTTGTACAGCCACATCAGGAGGAAAACAACAGTCAAGGACCAGGTAATCAGGCTAAGGAAGGAAGGAGGAGAGACAACAGGAAATGACCGTGAAGTATGTGAAGAACTCAACAAGAGATTCAAAGAAGTGTTCACAGAGGAGACAGAAGGGACTCCAGAAAGACGGAGAGGTGGGGCACACCACCAAGTGCTGGACACAGTGCACACAACCGAGGAAGAAGTGAAGAGGCTTCTGAGTGAGCTAGATACCTCAAAGGCAATGGGGCCAGATAACATCTCCCCATGGGTATTGAGAGAGGGAGCAGAGGCACTATGTGTACCCCTAACAACAATATTCAATACATCTATCGAAACAGGGAGATTGCCTGAGGCATGGAAGACAGCAAATGTAGTCCCAATCTTTAAAAAAGGAGACAGACATGAAGCATTAAACTACAGACCAGTGTCACTGACATGTATAGTATGCAAAATCATGGAGAAGATTATCAGGAGAAGAGTGGTGGAACACCTAGAAAGGAATGATCTCATCAACAGCAGCCAGCATGGTTTCAGGGACGGGAAATCCTGTGTCACAAACCTACTGGAGTTCTATGACATGGTGACAGCAGTAAGACAAGAGAGAGAGGGGTGGGTGGATTGCATTTTCTTGGACTGCAAGAAGGCGTTTGACACAGTTCCACACAAGAGATTGGTGCAAAAACTGGAGGACCAAGCAGGGATAACAGGGAAGGCACTACAATGGATCAGGGAATACTTGTCAGGAAGACAGCAGCGAGTCATGGTACGTGGCGAGGTGTCAGAGTGGGCACCTGTGACCAGCGGGGTCCCGCAGGGGTCAGTCCTAGGACCAGTGCTGTTTCTGGTATTTGTGAACGACATGACGGAAGGAATAGACTCTGAGGTGTCCCTGTTTGCAGATGACGTGAAGTTGATGAGAAGAATACACTCGATCGAAGACCAGGCAGAACTACAAAGGGATCTGGACAGGCTGCAGACCTGGTCCAGCAATTGGCTCCTGGAGTTCAATCCCACCAAGTGCAAAGTCATGAAGATTGGGGAAGGGCGAAGAAGGCCGCAGACGGAGTACAGTCTAGGGGGTCAGAGACTACAAACCTCACTCAAGGAAAAAGATCTTGGGGTGAGTATAACACCAGGCACATCTCCTGAAGCGCACATCATCCAAATAACTGCTGCAGCATATGGGCGCCTAGCAAACCTCAGAACAGCATTCCGACATCTTAATAAGGAATCGTTCAGGACCCTGTACACCGTATACGTTAGGCCCATATTGGAGTATGCGGCACCAGTTTGGAACCCACACCTAGCCAAGCACGTAAAGAAACTAGAGAAAGTGCAAAGGTTTGCAACAAGACTAGTCCCAGAGCTAAGAGGTATGTCCTACGAGGAGAGGTTAAGGGAAATCAACCTGACGACACTGGAGGACAGGAGAGATAGGGGGGACATGGTAACGACATACAAAATACTGAGGGGAATTGACAAGGTGGACAAAGACAGGATGTTCCAGAGATTGGACACAGTAACAAGGGGACACAGTTGGAAGCTGAAGACACAGATGAATCACAGGGATGTTAGGAAGTATTTCTTCAGCCACAGAGTAGTCAGTAAGTGGAATAGTTTGGGAAGCGATGTAGTGGAGGCAGGATCCATACATAGCTTTAAGCAGAGGTATGATAAAGCTCACGGCTCGGGGAGAGTGACCTAGTAGCGATCAGTGAAGAGGCGGGGCCAGGAGCTCGGACTCGACCCCCGCAACCTCAACTAGGTGAGTACACACACGCGCAAACACACACACACACACACACACACACACACACACACACACACACACACACACACACACACACACACAAACACACACACACACACACATAACACACACACAACACACACACACACACACACATATATATATATATATATATATATATATATATATATATATATATATATATATATATATATACATATATATATATATATATATATCGTATTGTAACCACGAAAGAATGGTATTAAATCAATACCTGCCAGAGTACCATCATCCAGCTACTAGATGTTCAACTCGCTGCGCTTCTACCAAGCAGAAGAGAAGTGGAGCGAGTGGACCACCCCGCTAACACCCTCTGATGAGGGAATTTCATGTTTGCTATACAAAAGAATTGAAGTCTTGCTGTAGCCAGCCGAAATGAAGGGAAAAAGACTGGGGAACCGATCCTGAATGGCTGGCAAGACCACATCTCTTTTTCACCACATTAAAAGCATTTCTAAAGTCAAGTTTGACTGCGGCCTTGTCTTCTGGTAGGTCCCTCATGTAGGCCCTTGCTACATGAGCTGCCGCTTCACTGCCTTGAGAGACCCCGAGTTTAGTTGGTGTGGCTGGAGTAAACTGGCAACTTCTAGGAGGATGTTTCTTACTGCTGCTTTGGCAACGAGATGGCGAAGAATGTTACCAACAGTAATGGGTCTGATTCCCCCATCCTTCTTCTTCAAAGTGCATAATGAGGCTCCAAAAAAGAAAGGTTTAATTTCTTCTGGAATCCGCCCAGACAGACAGTTGTTGACGAAGGTTGTTAACTATGAGAGAAGAATTGATGCAGATGTGCCGAGTACTGGATTTATCATCTCTTTAAGGTGTTGTGGTCGAATTCTAGTGTAACCTTCTGCAGATTCTGCTGGAAATGACACTATCGCCTTAGATCTAAGACTTCTGATTCTGGCAAAATTAATTGTCCAGTGATGAGGTCTTCCTCAGGGTTGTTGTTAACGCCTATGGTGTCCCTTGTTGGCTTCTTATCTCTTAATGCTTGAGTTGTGGCCTCATCTTTGGGAGCAACAGTGTCGTCGCTTGTAATTATTCTGATAGCTCCCACTGTGTTACCTTCTTCGATTTTTTTGCTAACCTATGCGCAGATTTTCCCGTTTTCAATGGAATTTTTCTTGGGTCTACCTCTGTGATTCCTGCGATGATGGGGCAAAGGGACACAATTTTCTGTTCTTGGGTAGTTACTCACTGGCTTGATGACTGATGTGGTTAGCAGTTTGCCTCGTCTTTCAGGAACTGCAAGACAGACATTGCCGAACAGTAGTAGGTTGCACCATGCTTTGATGGTGCCTCGGACTTCTAAGTTGGTGGAACCTCCATTCACCTGCTTAAGAAGGTCTGGGAATTTTCCTGCAGCATATGGACGAGCCTCCTTAGGAATGTGAGATAGGGTACTGGGTACTGCTAGCAGTGGATTTGAATGCCATCCAATCGTCGCAGCTGAGGTTACCATTGGAATTTTCATCTGCCTGTCAAGGCTGTAGATTGCTCTCTGCAGCGACCATATGTGATCCAGCACACCCACTGTGTGCACGTATGAGGCCATTCCTGTTGAGTGCCTGATGTGCTCCACACACCTGACATGTGCCTCTTCTTTCACTGTTAGGTGCACTGTTTCTCTCAGGCTCTGGTGGCGTGGTGGCTAACGCTTTCGCTTCACACGGCGAGGGCCTGGGTTCGATTCCCAGCCAGAGTAGAAACTTTGGGCGTGTTTCTTTCCACCTGTTGTCTATGTTCCCCATCAGTAAAATGGGTACCTGGGTGTTAGTCGACTGGTGTGGGTCGCATCCTGGGACACTGACCTAATTTTCCCGACATGCGGAGCATAACAAGGGGCTTTCTATATAGTAGTATGTCACTGTTGTCAGCTAGGCCTGTATACCATGTACATGTACTTGTAAATAAAGATATTACTATTATTATTATTATTACTCTGTGGCTGGCTAGCTGCCGTACCTCAATCTGTGTGGTAAGCATTTTGCTGAAGGGAGAATGGTATGTGTGGGTGGAGGCACATACCCTGGGTTGTTCATGGTGGGGTTGGAGATGGGTGGAGAAGAGCGTAGGCCTAGATCTGGTTGGCGGTCTCAAGTCCTTGTGGAAGGCGGGATAGGGGAAAGGTGGACGTGGTGTGAGGAGTGATAAGGGTGAGAGAGTAGTGGAGGAGGGGTGATGACCTGGGGAGGCAGGCTTGGCAGAGTTGCCCACTCACTGCACTAAACGACACCTCATTATACATGACCCTACACTATATACACTATACACAGCCCGCCACTATAAACAACACACAGCTATACACTCTACACCATACCATACGCACGGTGAGTGTGCGTGTTTGGGAAAGGGGGGGAGAACACACGGAGCCCTTCCCCTCCTCCATGTTTACCACCTCCACCTCAATGCCCGCTCCAACCCTCAGATGACCATTGTGTATCCTTCCTCACTCGCACTCACTTCATGTTCACACTACTTTTCTTGATTCTAATGGAAGAATTGAAATGCAGGGTCTTCTTGCCACTCTAAAATGAGCTGCAGGTATTCACATACCAGCCTGTTGATGATAATCCTGGTAGGTGTTCTTGACTGAAAGACAGAGAGAGATACCCACAGCCTCTCTCTGGCATAGATGCCATATATATATATATATATAGTGTTAAGGATAATATATATATATATATATATATATATATGTATATATTTCAAAAGGGATGTAAGTATTCTTGATATTATTGTGCAGGTGGATAAGGAGATTAAGTGTTAAGGATAATTGATAATATATGTGTTCCCTCTAACAGGAGAATCAAACTCTGGTTCTTTCAGTAGTGTGATGAAATGCTCTTCCACTGAGAGGTAAGTCGCATTTTCCAGTTGAAAAATTGGAATTGTAATGCGAAATAAAGCTTCATTGTTTTATTCAAAAACATATCATGATTCTGAATAATATTTTAACACGAGTAGAAGTGCCTTGAGTGGATGGAGGTGCTGGGCAGGTTTTCTTGCTCCTGTTGCTGCTAATCACCTAGCAGTAAGTAGGTACCCAGGTGTTATGTGACTGCAGTGGTGTCGTTCTGAGCAAGGGTTTAAAATAAAATGAGACAGGGTAACAGTTCTCAGCCTGTATACTTAACAGTGTGGAAAGAACAGCTCATAATTTTAAAATCTTAATAGTGATTCAGTACTGTCGTAAATATGCTGTGCATAAGCTTGTAGTAATGAGAAAAAAGAAGCACAATATCGTGACTGGAACAATACATAAATAACCCGCACATAGGGCTGAGACGTCGTCGTATGTTTCAATGTCAAATGTGTGGGTTAACGGGTAAGACACCTGTGTAAAAGTGGGCTATGTTTACTGTCGATACGTTTCGCCTTCACTGTAGGCTTCTTCAATCAAATACAGAGGCAGCAGATGTAGTAGTGAAGTAATGATGATGTAATCAGTCCATCAACCTTGGAGAAATAGTATTCGAGGTGATCTTGTTCATCAACGTGTGGGCATTTCATAGTATTTTCAACATGTGTGGTTTATATGTGAATTGAGCTTAAATCTATCTACACTTTACTTTTCCAATAGATGATGATGCAAATATTTCCAGTGTCTCAAGAATTTTATCACAATGAGAGACAAGTCATTCAAAAAGAGGAAATATATGGGTGGAAAAGTTTTTTTCGTGAGCTTTACTAAATTTGTTTTAATCGGCGTGACGAAGTGGTCTTAAAAGTTTTAAGAATCGTAAGAACCAGGACGTTACAGAGAATGTCTGACGACTGATATAAATGACGTGTAGTCGACAGGTTTTACCACCTGATGTACTCAGAGAGGTTACTCTCGCAGCCTCCTCAGTCCTCGTGGTGTACTCCGGGGGGTCACACTCGCAGCCTCTTCAGTCCTTCTGATGAACTCCGGGAGGTCACACTCGCAGCTTCCTCAATCCATCTGATGTACACGGGGAGGTTACACTCGCAGCCTCCTCAGTCCTCCTAATGAACTAGGGGAGGTCACACTCGCAGCCTCTTCAGTCCTCGTGATGAACACCGGGAGGTCACACTTGAAGCCTCCTCAGTCCACCTGATGTACTCAGGGAGGTCACACTCGCAGCTTCCTCAGTCCACCTGATGTACTAGGGGAGGTTACACTCGCAGCCTCCTCAGTCCTCCTAATGAACTAGGGGAGGTCACACTCGCAGCCTCTTCAGTCCTCGTGATGAACACCGGGAGGTCACACTTGCAGCCTCCTCAGTCCACCTGATGTACTCAGGGAGGTCACACTCGCAGCTTCCTCAGTCCACCTGATGTACTCGGGGAGGTCACAATCGCAGTCTTCTCAGTCCTCCTAATGAACTAGGGGAGGTCACACTCGCAGCCTCTTCAGTCCTCGTGATGAACACCGGGAGGTCACACTTGAAGCCTCCTCAGTCCACCTGATGTACTCAGGGAGGTCACACTCGCAGCTTCCTCAGTCCACCTGATGTACTAGGGGAGGTTACACTCACAGCCTTCTCAGTCCTGCTAATGAACTAGGGGAGGCCACACTCCCAGCTTCCTCAGTCCACCTGATGTACTCGGGGAGGTCACACTCACAGTCTCGTCAACTAGGGCTGAGGCTCAAGACCCGGAAGGAGAAACGAGCCTACAGCTTTTCACACAATAACCCAATTCATACCTAAAAATTGTGTCAGATTTAAAAAAAAAAATGATAATGAAAATATTTTTTTCATTTATACCATAACAAATTTAACGAAATGAACGTCATTGGATTCCGTTGTTCCTTTGTAATGCGCAAAGAAGCGTATTTTCACCTGTGTGTTGCGTATAGACGCCTTTGTTACCCTGTAATTTATGTGTTGTCAGAGGGACATAAAGCATTGCAACTTTCGAAATTAAAGTTGATTATAAAAATTTCATCTAATTTTGTTAATTATCCAAACAGATATTATGTAAATTGTCCTGACAGTGCTGGCAGATTCAATTGTGGTGGATTTGTGATTAAATTGGGGAAAAAATTATGCTAACTGTTTCACGTCAGCCGGTGAACATGGGCACACTCTGAACCATCAGGAATATAATGCATTTGAGATCTTGCAAACGAGGCAGAAAGAAAAGAGAGAGAGAGAGAGAGAGAGAGAGAGAGAGAGAGAGAGAGAGAGAGAGAGAGAGCCAGACAGACAGAGCTCTGAGAGAATGAATGAATGAAGAAATGAATGTATGAGTGACAGAAGACATGTGTAAAAGTTGGGTTAGTAAGCAAAACGTATGAATTAAAAAGAAATGAGGTACAGGGCCATTTTTCCTATCATTAAGTGTATTCCAGTATATCACAGGAGCTGAGGTGATGCTACTAACATTTCAACTGTTGAGTTTACCGCGGCTAACACTGGTGCCTTTTACCTTTTAACAGGATTCTTACTCGTTTTTAAGTGGTAACACCATCGGTTCACAATGGAAGGACCCGAGTTTGATCTTGGTTGGAAACGCTGGGAGTTATAGGATTTGTTTCATTACACTTGTTTTCCCCTGTTCACCTAGCAATAATTAGGTACCCAGGTGTTACCTGGAGGTTACCTGGAGGTTATTCCGGGAGGTTATTCTGGCTGACTGTCGCGGGTGGCACCCCTTGAAATGAGATGAGACTGAATAACCACCTGGAAATTTAATCTTAGAGAGGATAGACTTCCTGGTAGTGAGAATAAAGTTGGGATAGAAGAATATTTAGAAGTGTATCCTTTGTGGAATATGTATAGTACACGATCTTTTTTCAACTACTGGCTAGTTTCTTTATAATGGTGAGGGAACTGAGCCACGGGTCACGTTTCGTTTGATTTTCCCAGACTAGTAAAAAAATATGGTTAGTATCTTTTTTAAGGTCCGGTCCATTAAGTGGACCTTTACTGAGTTTCAGCTTTGATGACGAAGTTATTCTGGGATTGTTATGTTTAGAGTATATGTATTTGGAGTGAGTGAGAGAGAGAGAGAGAGAGAGACGCAGACATACCCACCACACAAAACTGCAATCAGCCACAGTAACGCACTCTACTCCACTGCAACGCACTACACACAATTGCCACCCACCACACTTTCTTACATACCAATGCCACCCACCACTCTCTCTTACCATTGCGACCCACCACACTCTCCTACACACCATTGCGACCCACCACACTCTCCTACACACCACTGCGACCCACCACACTCTCCTACACACCACTGCGACCCATCACATTCTCCTACGAACCACCACACATCCCTGTAACATACCACACTCCCACACATCTCCCAGCCATCTGTTCCACACACTCGAACACCATTGTACCACTTCAACCTGTCCCATTGCTTATCCCAACTGTCTAATTGCCCATTATGCGTCAACGAAACGCAACTATTGGTACATAAACGTAATGTTACAATACTCTTTTTTTTCGCTATAATGACCAATGTCGGCGATTCCCTCTGCCTCAGCTGAAGTTAAAGCCGCTCGAAGCCATAAAAATATCCGAACCATAAAATTTGTGCGCTGCCGAGTTTTATGTGTAGGGTCCGAACACTGCCACTTTTATTTGTGTGAAGCAAAGCAAATACCAGTTTTATAGTAGAGGCTTCTAGCTGTTAGGGAGGCGCTAGAGAAGTTCCTGCTGTTAGGGAGGTGCTAGAGAAGTTCCTGCTGTTAGGGAGGTGCTAGAGAAGTTCCTGCTGTTAGGGAGGCGCTAGAGAAGTTCCTGCTGTTAGGGAGGTGCTAGAGAAGTTCCTGCTGTTAGGGAGGTGCTAGAGAAGTTCCTGCTGTTAGGGAGGTGCTAGAGAAGTTCCTGCTGTTAGGGAGGTGCTAGAGAAGTTCCTGCTGTTAGGGAGGTGCTAGAGAAGTTCCTGCTGTTAGGGAGGTGCTAGAGAAGTTCCTGCTGTTAGGGAGGCGCTAGAGAAGTTCCTGCTGTTAGGGAGGCGCTAGAGAAGTTCCTGCTGTTAGGGAGGCGCTAGAGAAGTTCCTGCTGTTAGGGAGGCGCTAGAGAAGTTCCTGCTGTTAGGGAGGTGCTAGAGAAGTTCCTGCTGTTAGGGAGGCGCTAGAGAAGTTCCTGCTGTTAGGGAGGCGCTAGAGAAGTTCCTGCTGTTAGGGAGGTGCTAGAGAAGTTCCTGCTGTTAGGGAGGCGCTAGAGAAGTTCCTGCTGTTAGGGAGGCGCTAGAGAAGTTCCTGCTGTTAGGGAGGCGCTAGAGAAGTTCCTGCTGTTAGGGAGGCGCTAGAGAAGTTCCTGCTGTTAGGGAGGTGCTAGAGAAGTTCCTGCTGTTAGGGAGGTGCTAGAGAAGTTCCTGCTGTTAGGGAGGTGCTAGAGAAGTTCCTGCTGTTAGGGAGGCGCTAGAGAAGTTCCTGCTGTTAGGGAGGCGCTAGAGAAGTTCCTGCTGTTAGGGAGGCGCTAGAGAAGTTCCTGCTGTTAGGGAGGTGCTAGAGAAGTTCCTGCTGTTAGGGAGGTGCTAGAGAAGTTCCTGCTGTTAGGGAGGTGCTAGAGAAGTTCCTGCTGTTAGGGAGGCGCTAGAGAAGTTCCTGCTGTTAGGGAGGCGCTAGAGAAGTTCCTGCTGTTAGGGAGGCGCTAGAGAAGTTCCTGCTGTTAGGGAGGCGCTAGAGAAGTTCCTGCTGTTAGGGAGGTGCTAGAGAAGTTCCTGCTGTTAGGGAGGTGCTAGAGAAGTTCCTGCTGTTAGGGAGGCGCTAGAGAAGTTCCTGCTGTTAGGGAGGCGCTAGAGAAGTTCCTGCTGTTAGGGAGGCGCTAGAGAAGTTCCTGCTGTTAGGGAGGTGCTAGAGAAGTTCCTGCTGTTAGGGAGGTGCTAGAGAAGTTCCTGCTGTTAGGGAGGCGCTAGAGAAGTTCCTGCTGTTAGGGAGGCGCTAGAGAAGTTCCTGCTGTTAGGGAGGTGCTAGAGAAGTTCCTGCTGTTAGGGAGGCGCTAGAGAAGTTCCTGCTGTTAGGGAGGCGCTAGAGAAGTTCCTGCTGTTAGGGAGGCGCTAGAGAAGTTCCTGCTGTTAGGGAGGCGCTAGAGAAGTTCCTGCTGTTAGGGAGGTGCTAGAGAAGTTCCTGCTGTTAGGGAGGTGCTAGAGAAGTTCCTGCTGTTAGGGAGGTGCTAGAGAAGTTCCTGCTGTTAGGGAGGTGCTAGAGAAGTTCCTGCTGTTAGGGAGGTGCTAGAGAAGTTCCTGCTGTTAGGGAGGTGCTAGAGAAGTTCCTGCTGTTAGGGAGGTGCTAGAGAAGTTCCTGCTGTTAGGGAGGTGCTAGAGAAGTTCCTGCTGTTAGGGAAGCGTTAGAGAAGTTCCTGCTGTTAGGGAGGTGCTAGAGAAGTTCCTGCTGTTAGGGAGGTGCTAGAGAAGTTCCTGCTGTTAGGGAGGTGCTAGAGAAGTTCCTGCTGTTAGGGAGGCGCTAGAGAAGTTCCTGCTGTTAGGGAGGTGCTAGAGAAGTTCCTGCTGTTAGGGAGGTGCTAGAGAAGTTCCTGTTGTTAGGGAGGTGCTAGAGAAGTTCCTGCTGTTAGGGAGGCGCTAGAGAAGTTCCTGCTGTTAGGGAGGTGCTAGAGAAGTTCCTGCTGTTAGGGAGGTGCTAGAGAAGTTCCTGCTGTTAGGGAGGTGTTAGAGAAGTTCCTACTGTTAGGGAGGTGCTAGAGAAGTTCCTGTTGTTAGGGAGGTGTTAGAGAAGTTCCTGCTGTTAGGGAGGTGCTAGAGAAGTTCCTGTTGTTAGGGAGGTGTTAGAGAAGTTCCTGCTGTTAGGGAGGTGCTAGAGAAGTTCCTGCTGTTAGGGAGGTGCTAGAGAAGTTCCTGCTGTTAAGGAGGTGCTAGAGAAGTTCCTGCTGTTAGGGAAGCGTTAGAGAAGTTCCTGCTGTTAGGGAGGTGCTAGAGAAGTTCCTGCTGTTAGGGAAGCGTTAGAGAAGTTCCTGCTGTTAGGGAGGTGCTAGAGAAGTTCCTGCTTTTAAGGAGGTGCTAGAGAAGTTCCTGCTGTTAGGGAAGCGTTAGAGAAGTTCCTGCTGTTAGAGAGGTGTTAGAGAAGCTCCTGCTGTTAGGGAGGTGCTAGAGAAGTTCCTGCTGTTAGGGAGGCGCTAGAGAAGTTCCTGTTGTTAGGGAGGCGTTAGAGAAGTTCCTGCTGTTAGGGAGGTGCTAGAGAAGTTCATGCTGTTAGGGAGGTGCTAGAGAAGTTCCTGCTGTTAGGGAGGTGTTAGAGAAGTTCCTGCTGTTAGGGAGGTGCTAGAGAAGCTCCTGGTGTTGGGGAGGTGTTAGAGAAGTTCCTGCTGTTAGGGAGGTGCTAGAGAAGTTCCTGTTGTTAGGGAGGTGCTAGAGAAGTTCCTGCTGTTAGGGAGGCGCTAGAGAAGTTCCTGCTGTTAGGGAGGTGCTAGAGAAGTTCATGCTGTTAGGGAGGTGCTAGAGAAGTTCCTGCTGTTAGGGAGGTGTTAGAGAAGTTCCTGCTGTTAGGGAGGTGCTAGAGAAGTTCCTGTTGTTAGGGAGGTGCTAGAGAAGTTCCTGTTGTTAGGGAGGTGCTAGAGAAGTTCCTGCTGTTAGGGAGGTGCTAGAGAAGTTCCTGCTGTTAGGGAAGGTGTTAGAGAAGTTCCTGCTGTTAGGGAGGTGCTAGAGAAGTTCCTGTTGTTAGGGAGGTGTTAGAGAAGTTCCTGCTGTTAGGGAGGTTCCTGCTAGAGAAGTTCCTGCTGTTAGGGAGGTGCTAGAGAAGTTCCTGTTGTTAGGGAGGTTAGGGAGGTGCTAGAGAAGTTCCTGCTGTTAGGGAGGTGCTAGAGAAGTTCCTGCTGTTAGGGAGGTGCTAGAGAAGTTCCTGCTGTTAGGGTGGTGCTAGAGAAGTTCCTGCTGTTAGGGAGGTGCTAGAGAAGTTCCTGCTGTTAGGGAGGTGCTAGAGAAGTTCCTGCTGTTAGGGAGGTGCTAGAGAAGTTCCTGCTGTTAGGGAGGTGCTAGAGAAGTTCCTGCTGTTAGGGAGGTGCTAGAGAAGTTCCTGCTGTTAGGGAGGTGCTAGAGAAAGATACAAAGGTTCCAGGTTTTAGGGAAGGATGTACAAGTTTCTGCTTTCAGGAAGGATTATTGAAGTTCCAGCTTTAAAGGAGAGATGTAGAAGTTCCACTTCTATTTTTATATTTATCTGAAGCGCTAAATTCTTGGGAGCATTTAATGCAAGGAGTGGTGGAAGCTCGCTCTTCAGTCTGTTATCACCAGACAAATATTTTACCATTCACTATATACTGATAGTTCATTTTATTCGGTCATTGATAACTTGATAAACCTCTGTTCAGAGGCAAAGGAAGCCAAGTGTTTTTCTAACATTGATGTGTGAAAGCCTGTCATTGCTATCTATACTTTTCTGCACTAATTGCAACTCATCGTTTTGTGCATTACCTGTCATTACTATACTACTATGCACATATTGCAGCTCATCTGGGAGCATCGCGTTTCTTATTATATTTTGTCTATGATGGCTATGAAATCTGAAGTTTACTAAGTTAGGTTTTCCTACAGATTTTCTTATTTAGAATCTACTAGTGTGTTGAAATTATTTGTTTGTTTCACTACTTACTATGATATCTATTTTCCTGTAGTTGCTTTTACCTTTGAATGAGGGGCGAAGAACGATGTTTAAAGGACAAGGTGCCCTTTTTCTGTAGGACAGAGCTAAGGCTTTGAGACTTTTTTTTACTCAACTTGCTAGGAATTCTTATCATATTTCAGCTCATTTCACAGAGCGGCCTTGTGTAGGGTATACTTCCACTCAACGTGATGCGACTCAAAACAGTCGGCTAACACCCAGGTACCTACTTACTGCTATGTGAACACTGCCAATGGGGGTAAGGAAACATGTCCAGCGCTTCTACTCGACCGGGAACCGAACCCGGGTTCCAGAGTTGCGAGTAGAGGCTACTACCAAATGAACGAACTGTGTTAGTTACCGTATATCAAAGGCACTCCTTTCGTCATGTTGTTCACAAATACCAGAAACACCTGTCCTAGGACTGACCCCTGTGGAACCCCGCTCGTTGCAAGCGCCCACTCTGATACCTCGCCACGTACCATGATTCGCGTCTTCCTGACAGGTATTCCCTGATCCATTGCAGTGCCTTCCCTGTTATCCCTGCCTGGTCCTGCCTGGTGTGTGTACTCACCTAGTTGTACTCACCTAGTTGAGGTTGCGGGGGTCGAGTCCGAGCTCCTGGCCCCGCCTCTTCACTGATCGCTACTAGGTCACTCTCCCTGAGCCGTGAGCTTTATCATACCTCTGCTTAAAGCTATGTATGGATCCTGCCTCCACTACATCGCTTCCCAAACTATTCCACTTACTGACTACTCTGTGGCTGAAGAAATACTTCCTAACATCCCTGTGATTCATCTGTGTCTTCAGCTTCCAACTGTGTCCCCTTGTTACTGTGTCCAATCTCTGGAACATCCTGTCTTTGTCCACCTTGTCAATTCCTCTCAGTATTTTGTATGTCGTTATCATGTCCCCCCTATCTCTCCTGTCCTCCAGTGTCGTCAGGTTGATTTCCCTTAACCTCTCCTCGTAGGACATACCTCTTAGCTCTGGGACTAGTCTTGTTGCAAACCTTTGCACTTTCTCTAGTTTCTTCACGTGCTTGGCTAGGTGTGGGTTCCAAACAGGTGCCGCATACTCCAATATGGGCCTAACGTACACGGTGTACAGGGTCCTGAATGATTCCTTATTAAGATGTCGGAATGCTGTTCTGAGGTTTGCCAGGCGCCCATATGCTGCAGCAGTTATTTGGTTGATGTGCGCTTCAGGAGATGTGCATGTGTGTGTGTGTGTGAGTGTGTGTGTGTGCTTACTCACCTATTTGTACCTGGAGTTTACCTGGAGAGAGTTCCGGGGGTCAACGCCCCCGCGACCCGGTCTGTGACCAGGCCTCCTGGTGGATCAGAGCCTGATCAACCAGGCTGTTACTGCTGGCTGCACGCAAGCCAACGTACGAGCCACAGCCCGGCTGGTCAGGAACCGACTTTAGGTGCTTGTCCAGTGCCAGCTTGAAGACTGCCAGGGGTCTGTTGGTAATCCCCCTTATGTATGCTGGGAGGCAGTTGAACAGTCTCGGGCCCCTGACACTTATTGTGTGGTCTCTTAACGTGCTAGTGACACCCTTGCTTTTCATTGGGGGGATGTTGCATCGTCTGCCAAGTCTTTTGCTTTCGTAGTGAGTGATTTTCGTGTGCATGTTCGGTACTAGTCCCTCTAGGATTTTCCAGGTGTATATAAATAGGTGTATCCACCTATTTGTGGTTGCACGGGTCGATTCATAGCTCCTGGCCCCGCCTCTTCACTGATCGCTACTAGGTCCTCTCTCTCCTTGCTCCGTGAGCTTCATCAAACCTTGTCTTAAAACTTTGTATGGTTTCTGTCACCACTACGTCACTTTCTAGGCTATTTCACTTCCTAACAACTCTATAGTTGAAGCTGAAGTCTTTTGAGTCTTCAGCTTCCAATTGTGACCCCTTGTTTTTGTGTCCCATCTCTGGAACATCCTGTCTTTGTCCACCCTGTCAATGCCTCGCAGTATTTTATGTCTTTATCATGTCTCCCCTGACCCTCCTGTCCTCCAGTGTCTTCAGGCCGATTTCCCTTATCCTTTCTTCGTAGAACAATCCACTTAGCTATGGGACTAGTGTTGTCGAAAACATTTGCACTTTCTATAATTTCTTGACGTGCTTGATCAGGTGTGGATTCGAAACTTGTGCTGCATTTTCTAGCATGAGCCCGACGTATATGTTGTAGAGAATCTTGGACGATTACTTACTGAGGTATTGGAAAGCTATTCTTAGGTTTGCCCGGCGCCCATATGCTGCAGCAGTTATCTGGTTGATGTGACCCTCAAGGGATGTACTTTAATGTGTATTTTAATGGGGATGTGTAGTTCAATGCTTCGTGCCTGTCTCCTTTCTTAAAAATTGGGACTACATTTGCCATCTTCCAAACCTCACGTAGTTGCCCAGTTTCTATGGATTTGTTGAAGATTTATGTTAATGGCGTGTGTGTGTGTGTGTGTGTGTGTGTGAGTGTGTGTGTGTGTGTGTGTGTGTGTTTGAGTGCGTGCGTGTGCGCATGAGTGCCCATCTGTTAATGTCACTGTGTATAATATCTGTGTTGGGATAAATTACACTTACAAGTAATTACCTCTGTGTTGTTGCGGTGGTAAAGTTCAACTCGTGGTCTTCCGTCTTCTGTTTTTAATTTATCACCAATTACTTAAAAGTTTCCAATAGTTCTTGCACTCACAAGCTTCTGCTGGAGCTCATTCCACTCATCAACTACAGTTTTCGAAAAGAAATACTTTTCTCATTTTTTTACAGACCCTTTCACTTTTTACAGGGAGAACTAAAGTGAGTTGAGCACCAGCTGGGGTCTTCACCAACCATTCACGAAGAAAGGAGAAGGTTGGGAAGGATTTTTACGTCGGTATTACGGTGGAAATATTGATGGTTCTCGTCACAGAGGTCAGGGGGATCAATCCTTAGAACTTCTTACATGCATTTGATGATTACACGTTTCTCCAGGGAACATATGCCATCAAAAGCTCTTTATTATCAGTGAATTTAGATTCTAATCGCTAGCGGAACTCAGCCTCTGTTGACCGTTTTTTTTTTTTCAAATGAAAGACTTGAAGAGCTTTTGAAAACGTCCTACTGCTCTCTCTCTCTCTTTCTTACACACAGACACACACACAGACAGACAGACAGACACACACACACACACACACACACACACACACACACACACACACACACACATATATATATATATATATATATATATATATATATATATATATATATATATATATATATATATATATATATATATATATATATATATTTGAGAGAGAGAGACAGACAGACAGACAGTGTTTACTATACAATGAAGAAAACACTTACACTGTCACTCACTGAATCACTATCTTGCCAGACGTACTCTGGTATTACATTTCAGATGACCCTCAAACCGCACCTTCTAAAAGGAAGTTTGATATCGTGGACAGTTTTGGGAATTGCAGCCATAGGCATTTTTTTTCTTCAATATTTTCTGAAATAATGGCAGGGCAAAGCTATTCCTAAAGCCAAAATTCTTCAGAAATATCAGTTGACTGTCAATCGTAGAGCAAGTGGAACACAGAGAGTCGTGCCTATTTATTAATGTTTCTTATGGTATTTTCCTGAGTTTGTGGTAAACAGTAGCCAGGAAGTTACCACTAAAATTGTCAACATTTAACAACAATAAATGATAACTTATTATTTTCCTTATCAACTGTGAATACAATAAATTATTCTTGGACGTGATGTTATTCTTATACCAGTTTATCTGGGAATGTTTGTCAACGAAGCAAGAATGTATCAACATATCTCCTGTTCAGAGTTAGTTTAAAATCCGAAGGACAAACATCAAGGAAAATCTTTTCATGAAACCCTAGAAAATGTTTGTATGAGTGGATCCGAGAGGGAACCCATTGTTAGGTCGTCAATTTGTCAATTTGCCAAATGTGCCTATTCTGAGTGCTGTGAGCACATTCAACTTCAATTTAGCAAAGGTTTTAGTGTCTGTTGTGCAGGTTTGACTGCCAGCTTGTTTACTGTAAAGAATTCTTATGGTTTTGTCAGTCACAAAACCGTAAGTAGTTATAGTTATGGCCAGTTTTTATAAAGTCTTTATTTACCAGAAATCCCCCAAGAGTAATAATTGATAAATGCATTAATTGTTTCTTTACTGACGCGGATTTATTTACAGGATTAAGTAAAAAAGCGTTTGGAAACAGAACTTCATCTAACAGTTAATAACTTTATTTTTAATAATAATCTGTAAACAAAAGCTGACGGCGCTCACTCTTGCAAACATTTTTTCTGTTTTCCTGATGGATCTAGATTGTTCGTCCAACGGATTTTAGACCAATAATGTGTAGCGGATATATAGATGCTATGCCCATACTTTTTTGAGTCATTTCCATATTTACTTATTTACGAATTAACCTCCAAACACAGTAATACAACATTCACAACAGGTTAGGTAATAGTTGTCAGGAAGCAGGACAAGTATTTCCTGACGCTGTAGCTTTTGGTCATCTGACCGAGGCCTTCCGCTGGATTACTGGTCCACTCCATTCAAAAATTACGTTTATGACTATAACCATTTAATCTCTTACTCACAGCAGATGAGGGACATAATAATTCATCATTTATTTCGTTAATATTGAAAATGATAACTTCCTTAGCACTTAATATCCTTTGCATTAACTCCATTTAAGGGAAATGCCATTAAAACTTTAATAACTAGATTCTTCTCATTGTTCCACTTGGTGTGTATTTGACAGTGACGGCGTCGTGCAGATGGCATCTGTAGTCATGGATGAAATGAAGAGAATAGTGAAGAAAAGATTTGTTCCAGGTAATAGCGTTCTTCTTCAAGGAATTCACTGCTGCACCTCACTACGCTCCTTAGACATGTGTATGCTCATCCTGCTCTTTCTGTTAAGATAAGATAAGATAAGATTTCGTTCGGATTTTTAACCCCGGAGGGTTAGCCACCCAGGATAACCCAAGAAAGTCAGTGCGTCATCGAGGACTGTCTAACTTATTTCCATTGGGGTCCTTAATCTTGTCCCCCAGGATGCGACCCACACCAGTCGACTAACACCCAGGTACCTATTTGCTGCTAGGTGAACAGGACAACAGGTGTAAGGAAACGTGTCGAAATGTTTCCACCCGCCGGGAATCGAACCCGGGCCCTCCGTGTGTGAAGCGGGAGCTTTAGCCACCAGGCCACCGGGCCACACAATTTGGTAAAGCCAACTGCATTTGCAGCTTTTCAGTTGTAATAATGTTGGTAAAATTACCGACAATAAGTTAGGTAAAAGGACACAAGTGCAACTAATGTGACATTTTATTGTGGCAAAGTTCGCTCTCCAGGAACTTTGTCAAGCCGTTACAGCTTGAGAAAACTCTTGTATCCGTATTTTATTCCATTTTTCTCCACAGGAGAAGTAATTGAGAAATGAAGATAAGATAATCACTCTCTCAGCCTTGAAGTAGTAGTTCAGAGCTGATCAATCCCTCAGTCTTGTAGTAGTAGTTCAGAGCTGATCAATTCCTCAGCCTTGAAGTAGTAGTTCAGAGCTGATCAATCCCTCAGTCTTGAAGTAGTAGTTCAGAGCTGATCAATCCCTCAGCCTTGAAGTAGTAGTTCAGAGCTGATCAATCCCTCAGTCTTGTAGTAGTAGTTAAGAGCTGATCAATCCCTCAGCCTTGAAGTAGTAGTTCAGAGCTGATCAATCCCTCAGCCTTGAAGTAGTAGTTCAGAGCTGATCAATCCCTCAGCCTTGAAGTAGTAGTTCAGAGCTGATCAATCCCTCAGCCTTGAAGTAGTAGTTCAGAGCTGATCAATCCCTCAGCCTTGAAGTAGTAGTTCAGAGCTGATCAATCCCTCAGTATTGTAGTAGTAGTTCAGAGCTGATCAATCCCTCAGCCTTGAAGTAGTAGTTCAAAGCTGATCAATCCCTCAGTCTTGTAGTAGTAGTTAAGAGCTGATCAATCCCTCAGCCTTGAAGTAGTAGTTCAGAGCTGATCAATCCCTCAGCCTTGAAGTAGTAGTTCAGAGCTGATCAATCCCTCAGCCTTGAAGTAGTAGTTCAGAGCTGATCAAACCCTCAGCCTTGAAGTAGTAGTTCAGAGCTGATCAATCCCTCAGCCTTGAAGTAGTAGTTCAGAGCTGATCAATCCCTCAGTCTTGTAGTAGTAGTAAAGAGCTGATCAATCCCTCAGCCTTGAAGTAGTAGTTCAGAGCTGATCAATCCCTCAGTCTTGAAGTAGTAGTTCAGAGCTGATCAATCCCTCAGCCTTGAAGTAGTAGTTCAGAGCTGATCAATCCCTCATTCGTGTAGTAGTAGTATTTCAGAGCTGATCAATCCCTCAGCCTTGAAGTAGTAGTTCAGAGCTGATCAATCCCTCAGTCTTGTAGTAGTAGTAAAGAGCTGATCAATCCCTCAGCCTTGAAGTAGTAGTTCAGAGCTGATCAATCCCTCAGTCTTGAAGTAGTAGTTCAGAGCTGATCAATCCCTCAGCCTTGAAGTAGTAGTTCAGAGCTGATCAATCCCTCAGTCTTGTAGTAGTAGTTCAGAGCTGATCAATCCCTCAGCCTTGAGAAGTGTTCATCTCCATAGTGTCGATCCATGTGATACTGAGGCATGAGAACTGGATATTTTATACTAAGACCAGAAGTGAGGTGCTGAATGTGGTGATGGCATTATAGAAGGGGAGTCACCACTACTAGAAGTAAGCATATATGAATTGAGGAGCACTGCAACAGATCTACTGTCCTAGCATAAGAGACTAGACCAGTTCTAGCATAGTGCTTCCCAGACTTTCAAATAGGGCAGACCAGAAATTTTTATCCCTTACGCCAGTGACTGCTGTAGAATTATCAGTTTGGGGACATTAAAAATAGAAAATTATATGTCTTTCTGAAAATATAAAAGCAATTTATTATGCGCCATTAAGAAAAACAAATATTATTTTAGTAATATTTATGAAATATGCATGATAAGACAGTATTGATGCGAAAGGTGAGCCTGATACTTATCTAAAAGCTCTTCAGGCCCTGGCCCGAATGAAGACAATTATATGCATAACTGAGATCATCGCTGCAGTAATAGTATCCAAAACAACCCACCTAAAAATCCTTTTTCAGTCGAATACAGAGGTGACTAAAAGTCGTAGACAGGAGGAGCAGTGGAAAGGTAAAGATTAGGAGATCAGTCCCTCAGCCTTGAAGAAATAGTTTAGAAGTGGTCAGTCCCTCAGCCTTGAGAACTGCTGAGCTTCATAATATTCAATGAGAAGCTGACTCATAAGAATTGGGCCTTTTATATTGTTGCTAAAAATAAGGTGAGTAATTAAGAGATAACTTCATAGGAGGCTGAACTCAATAGATGTAAGAACATGAAAACTGAGGAACACAGAAGCAGGCCTACTGGTCTATGCTAGACAGATCTCTCAAATGCAACCCTTCTCACTCAAAATACGTGGTTGTGCTACAAATTTGTAAACGCCTTCTGTACCAAGATAGCATGGTGCTGCAGTGTCACAGAATACCTGGAGGGTGTTCAGAGGGTCGACGTCCTCGGGGCTCGGTTCATGACCAAGCCTCACTGTAGATCAGGGCCTGATCAACCAGGTTGTTACTGCTGGCAACACGCAAACCGACGTGCGAACCACACCAAGGCTGGTCAGGTATTGACTTTAGGTGCCAGTGCAGCTCCCTTTTAAAACCAGATATGGGTCTATTGGTAATCCCCCTTATGTATGCTCGGAGGCAGTTGAATTGTCTTGGTCCCCTGACACTTATTGTGTTGTCTATTGGAGGGATGTTTACCGCCTGCTGAGGGTTTTGCTTTTGCGGAGAGTGATTTCCGAAGGACATCTCGCAAAACTTTATTGATGAACCACGAGTTATGAATAAGTAGGGTTGGGTTTGAGACAGACCTGCCTAACATAGTCCAGGAGACCTCCAGCAGTGTTCATCAAGTCTTATGAGCTTTTATCATCTAGAGAGCCCCGCCTACTATGAAGCATAATTATCACGCGTCAGTTTCACATTGATTGGAGTATCGAGATGAACACTAATCTAGACTGAGGAACTGACTACCTCAGTGATGTGGAACTGACTACCTCAAGGATGAGGGACTGACTACCTCAGTGATGTGGAACTGACTACCTCAAGGATGAAGAGCTGACTACCTCAAGGATGAGGGACTGACTACCTCAGTGATGTAGAACCGACTACCTCAAGGATGAGGAACTGACTACCTCAAGGATGAGGAACTGACTACCTCAAGGATGAAGGACTGACTACCTCAAGAATGACGAACTGACTACCTCAAGGATGAGGAACTGACTACCTCAAGGATGAGGAACTGACTACCTCAAGAATGAGGAATTGACTACCTCAAGGATGAGGAACTGACTACCTCAAGGATGAGGAACTGACTACCTCAAGGATGAGGAACTGACTACCTCAACAATGAAGGACTACCTCAAGGATGAGGAACTGACTACCTCAAGGATGAGGAACTGACTACCTCAACGATGAAGGACTAACTACCTCAAGGATGAGGAACTGACTACCTCAAGGATGAGGGACAGACTACCTCAAGGATGAGGGACTGACTACTTCAAGGATGAGGAACTGACTACCTCAAGGATGAGGAACTGACTATTTCAAGGATGAGGGACTGACTACCTCAAGGATGAGGAACTGACTATTTAAAGGATGAGGGACTGACTACCTCAAGGATGAGGAACTGACTATTTCAAGAATGAGGAACTGACTACCTCAAGGATGAGGGACTGACTACCTCAAGGATGAGGAATTGACTATTTCAAGGATGAGGAACTGGCTACCTCAAGGATGAGGAACTGACTACCTCAAGGATGAGGAACTGATTACCTAATCTTTATCACTACGCTCCTTCCACGGTCTTCGATATTTAATCATCTCTTGTATTTGACTACACAAACGTATAAATTTCTAATTCATCTCTTTAGTGTTCCCAATTCGACAACAGTACACCTGTCTGTTTTCACGAGGGAGCTGCTTAGGCACCTAAAATCAATTCTTGACCAGACGGCCTGTGGTTCGTACGTCGGTGTGCATGCGGCCAGCAGTAATAGCCTGGTTGATCGGGCCCAGATCCTCCCGTGAGGCCTGGTTATGGACTTCACAACAGGGGTTTTGACTTCCCGAAAGATCCTCCAGGTATACTCCAGGTATACCGGTCCCTGGCACACTGAAAACGAATGCTTGAGATATACTGTGGTAGAAAGTCTCAATTACAAAGTGTATAAGATATTTTATTTAATTTAACTTCTTGTTTCTGAATAAGAAGGGAATGTTATTATATAATTAATATCTAAAAACTGCCGGTTCCAAGATTCTTTGAATATTCCCGGCTGTCCCAGGGGTAATTTTATCTTTTTATTTTTCGGTTTTCAAGTATACAGAAAAATAAAATGAATATTTAATGTTAACAATATTTGAACGATGTCGGAAAATTTTATAAGACCGTTTGTGAGATAGGTTAGGTAGAGATTTGCCGGTACTTCCGGCCCGGGTGTTCTCCAGATGGTGACCCGGCGGTTTGTGAGATAGTAACCTCAAACTCGTGTAAAATTTAAACACAGATTAAAATTTAATATTATTAGTTAGGAACGAACAGAAGGATGGACGGGGAGGAAAACTATGGTTCTTGCTAGTAGCAGGTCCACTGCTGTACCATCTGACCACGAGGGTACTGGGCTTGTTGCTCTCATGGATCACCAGTATCATCTGATCACGAGGGTACTGGGCTTGTTGCTCTCATGGATTACCAGTACCATCTGACCACGAGGGTACTGGGCTTGTTGCTCTTATGGATCACCAGTACCATCTGACCACGAGGGTACTGGGCTTGTTGCTCTCATGGATCACCAGTATCATCTGATCACGAGGGTACTGGGCTTGTTGCTCTCATGGATCACCAGAACCATCTGACCACGAGGGTACTGGGCTTGTTGCTCTCATGGATCACCAGAACCATCTGACCACGAGGGTACTGGGCTTGTTGCTCTAATGGATCACCAGTACCATCTGACCACGAGGGTACTGGGCTTGTTGCTCTTATGGATCACCAGTATCATCTGACCACGAGGGTACTGGGCTTGTTGCTCTCATGGATCGCCAGTACCATCTGACCACGAGGGTACTGGGCTTGTTGCTCTCATGGATCACCAGTACCATCTGACCACGAGGGTACTGGGCTTGTTGCTCTTATGGATCACCAGTATCATCTGACCACGAGGGTACTGGGCTTGTTGCTCTTATGGATCACCAGTATCATCTGACCACGAGGGTACTGGGCTTGTTGCTCTCATGGATCACCAGTACCATCTGACCACGAGGGTACTGGGCTTGTTGCTCTCATGGATCACCAGTATCATCTGATCACGAGGGTACTGGGCTTGTTGCTCTCATGGATCACCAGTGCCATCTGACCACGAGGGTACTGGGCTTGTTGCTCTCATGGATCACCAGTGCCATCTGACCACGAGGGTACTGGGCTTGTTGCTCTCATGGATCACCAGTACCATCTGACCACGAGGGTACTAGGCTTGTTGCTCTCGTGGATTACCAGTACCATCTGACCACGAGGGTACTGGAATGGCTGGTCTCTTGGATCACCAGTACCATCTGATCCCGAGGGTACTGGGCTTGTTGCTCTCATGGATCACCAGTACCATCTGACCACGAGGGTACTGGGCTTGTTGCTCTCATGGATCACCAGTACCATCTGACCACGAGGGTACTGGGCTTGTTGCTCTCATGGATCACCAGTACCATCTGACCACGAGGGTACTAGGCTTGTTGCTCTCATGGATCACCAGTACCATCTGACCACGAGGGTACTGGAATGGCTGGTCTCTTGAATCACCAGTACCATCTGACCACGAGGATACTGGGTTTGTTGCTCTCATGGATCACCAGTACCATCTGACCACGAGGGTACTGGGCTTATTGCTCTCTTGAATCACAAGTACCATCTGACCACGAGGGTACTGGGCTTGTTGCTCTCATGGATCACCAGTACCATCTGATCACGAGTGTACTGGGCTTGTTGCTCTCATGGATCACCAGTACCATCTGACCACAAGGGTACTGGGCTTGTTGCTCTCATGGATCACCAGTACCATCTGACCACGAGGGTACTAGGCTTGTTGCTCTCAAGGATCACCAGTACCATCTGACCACGAGGGTACTGGAATGGCTGCTCTCTTGGATCACCAGTACCATCTGACCACGAGGGTACTGGGCTTGTTGCTCTCATGGATCACCAGTAGGTTACCTCTAGTTGCTTCCGTAGGTCACTGCCTCCCCGTGACCTTGCTCTGCTCGCCGCCCGTAGTCTAACGTATGCATCATGGCCCGAATGATCATCAGTTGGAGAATTTTTCGAGTTCCCTTTTGAATACCGCCAGGGGAATGAATGAAATTCCAATTATTCATGAAGTGAAGGTGTTGAAGAGTCATGGTCCCTTTACACTTAGTGAGTTCTCTCACAGTGTATTCATCGCTCCCTCGTTTTTCACCGTAGGCTCCTTCTACAGTCTGCCAAGACTTTTGTTTCCAGGTATGCATTATCATGTATCATTCTGGCGTACATTCTAAGGGATATAATTCAAGGGACTTGAGAGACTTTATTAATTTAGGTGCTTGACTTAGTTTATACAAGCTGTTAAGATTTTCTGTAATTTTTCAATTCTGCCTTTTCTTCTGGGCTGAAGGGGGCTGTTAGAATACAGCAATATTCCATCCTAGAGAGAACAAGTGACCTTACGACCGCAACGTCGTCGTAAGCTCCTCTCTCGTATGTGCGGGTTATTTGTGTATTGTTCCAGTCACGGTATTGTGCTTTTTTGTTATTTTTGACCTGATGATTGTCATCATTGGTTTGTCATCTCTTGTTCTGAAAGTTTTAATTGCCCATCATATAATTTTTTACGTAGTTGTAATACTGACATTGTTGTCCTTCGTACACGTATGATTTTGAAACATTATTATTTCCCAGTCTCGTACAGTGCAACCTCAGTGTTTGAGCGTAATGGACCTTGAACAAACCGGAGTTCGAAATTTTTTTTTTTTTCAGAAAAACTGACCCGGTCTTGGAACGTTTTCTTGGAGTTCGAACACGCTGATTTGTTTAAAATTCAGAAAGCCCTGTTTCAAAGGTGCTCTTTAGTGACACCTTTGACACTGACTTAATTCTCAGAGACTTTTGGAAGAGTCAGTTCAACAGTCTTCAGTGTGTGAGGATCATAATTAAAGCCTGGGAAACACTGTTTCCCACTTCTAACTTTTCGCAGTTCGAACACCTCCAAGGAACTAATTAAGTTCAAACACCGGGGTTCCATTGTATTAGATTAATGCTTTATTAAGGGATATGACTTTATCTTGTACTCCTTTCTTGATTTTACTTTCTCCCCATCCGTGATGCAGTAATGATTTTAGCTCCCATTAAGCCATTATGTTTATTCATATACAGTTCATTGCAATTTATCTTGGTTTATCATTGATTATTAGATTTGGCAAATGTGAGTTTTTTTTTAATTTATCGATGCAGTACTTTTTACAAAAGGCTGATCATTGATGTTGGTGAGGGGCTCTTGATGGAGGAAGTAGAGCTAATTCCAATTCCGAATTAACTTTCATTTCTAATTTTCTGTATGACTAGTATGAGTTTAGTTGTACCCAGGAATAAAATAGTAACACGATGTAACACAATTTTTCTTCCTTTTATTGCCAACAATAGAAAATGCCCATTATTCCTTTTAAGCTTTACTTTTGTGGCTTACAGGATAAATTTTTGACAAAAAAAAAAATGGCTAAATTTCAATATTTTTTGCTAGTTTTAGCTGTAAAACAAAAACATATAATAAAATAGATAAAATTTACATACATAAAATAAAATTTACACAAATTTTATTTCAAACTTTCTGAAACATATTTACAAAGTTAATAATGAGCAGTTTTTCTAGATTTCGAGCATGCAACAAATCACTTTCCCGTTAAGCCCAAATGTAGTCTGCCATCATGTTTTCATTATAAGATCCCTGATATCTGTGTTCAAAGTCCATTATATCATGGCGGAAGCGCTCTCCTTGCTGTTCTAAGTATGCTCCCATATTCTCCTTGAAATTGTCAAGATGAGTATCAAGGAATGAACCTTAAGGGACATCCTACAGTCCATATGACCATAGATTTTTCTAAGGTATCAACAAGTCGGAGATGCAGTTTAATATTGACAAATGCAAAGTTCTAAATGATGGACAGTTAAATAACCATGCCACGTATAAACTAAATAATGTAGATCTTAATACTACCGATTGCGAAAAGGATTTAGGAGTTCTGGTTAGCAGTAACCTAAAACCAAGACAACAGTGCATTAGTGTTCGCAATAAAGCTAACAGAATTCTTGGCTTCATATCTAGAAGTATAAATAATAGAAGACCTCAGGTTGTTCTTCAACTCTGTATATCCTTGGTTAGGCCTCATTTAGACTATGCTGCTCAGTTCTGGTCACCGTATTACTGAATGGATATAAATGCTCTGGAAAACGTACAAAGGAGGATGACAAAGATGATCCCATGTATCAGAAATCTTCCCTATTGAGATAGACTGAGGGCCCTGAATCTGCACTCTCTCGAAAGGCGTAGAATTAGGGGGAATATGATAGAGGTGTATAAATGGAAGAAAGGAATAAATAAAGGGGATGTAAATAGTGTGCTGAAAATTTCCAGCCAAGACAGGACTCGCAGCAATGGATTCAAGTTGGAAAAATTCAGATTCAGGAAGGATATAGGAAAGTACTGGTTTGGTAATAGAGTTGTGGATGAGTGTAACAATCTCCCGAGTACAGTTATTGAGGCTAAAACGTTGTGTAGTTTTAAAAATAGGTTAGATAAATACATGAGTGGGTGTGAGTGGGTGTGAGTTGGACCCTACTAGCTGTTTGTGCTGCTGGGTCTGGTGCAGTGCTCCATCCTTGAGTGGGGATGACCAGACTGGGTGGGTCATTGGTCTAATCCGGGTGGGGACATGGACCTGCTCCGCATGTGTCAGTAGGCCTGTTGCAGTGTTCCTTCTTTCTTATGTTCTTATGTTCTTATAATTGTTAGCCTTGTTGTTGCCCAGAAAGCCCTGTGCTACAGCAACAAACCTTTCCCAGGCTTCCTTTTACTTCTCTGTGAGGCTCATTGGAAATTCTGAGCACTCCATGATTTTCCTGACTTGTGGTCCAGTGAAGATGCCAGCCTTCACCTTTGCCTATGATAGTTTGGGAAAGAAATCTTGAAGACACTTGAAGGCTGTAGATTCTTAGTCAAGAGCTGTAACAAACTGTTTCATTAGCCCTAGTTTGATGTGTAATGGAGGGAACAGAACCTTTTGAGAATCCACCAATGGTTTATGTTTAATATTATGTCTTTCTACTGAGAACTCAGACCTTTGAGGCCAGTGCTTCCTCTGGTAATGTTCTGTTCTGTCTCTACTATCCCAATGACAGAGATAACATGGAAACTTGGTAAAACCTCCATGGAGTCCCATCAAAAATGCCACCATTTTGAAGTCTCCAATAACCTCCCAGCCATATTTATCATAGTTCAAAGCTTCCAGTAGAAGTTTGACACTGTTGTAGTCCTTAAGGGAAGAGATTGTAAAGAAGTACAGCTTTTAGGCTTTTGGAGGAGCTGTCAATGAAGAGTCTCCACTCATCTGGATTGCATGCAATTCCAGTTGCATCAAACATGCCTGATACACCATTACGGTAGCACAACCTGTCTTCATTAGTGAAGAAGCTTGAGAAATGGTGACGTTTCTTTTGGCTTGTCACTTGCACACTTTCATCCACTAAATCCCACTCCTTGAGCCTTGAAATCAAAAGCCTAGCATTTGACTTTGTCAAACCAAGATCTCTGATAAGGTCATTGAGATCTGTTTGGTTTGGGCAGTAAGGATTCCTCCCAACAGATGCATCTGTGAGATCATAGTCTTGTTCACCGTTCTCTTCATTTTCTGATTTGCTGCTTTCTTCTTCTGGCGGTTGACTTCTTTCTGAAGGTGTAGGTACAGGAAGATCAGCGCTGCAATAAAAGAGGGAAGGTCTGGATAAGTAACAGCAGATGCATTTTTCCCAGTTCGGTGTTTGGAAGGATCCACCAGGCAGAAGTAGCAGTTGGTTCAGTGATCAGTGGGTTCACGTCATATTCTAGGAACAGCAAGCTTCATGACTCTTTTTTCTCCTCTATACCATCCTGTAAAAGAACAAAAGAATTAGTTTCTGTTACATATATTTCATTTAAAATATGTTCCTATTTAAGATTTTACCCTTCATATAACTAATGACTTTCTCACCTTCCAATGTTTTCTTACAATGTTCACAAGCAACATGAGCCGCCCGGGTCTTGTCTTGGTCCACAACTGACGTGCCAAAATATGCTTTGTAAGCCTCACACATTTTTTAGACGCTGTTACAGAGAACTTCTTTGCTCTTGTCTTAATAAATTGACTACGTATGTAGCAGAATGCAACTGGAGAATGATTCCAGCCTCTTGATGCCATTTCACTTCTTCTGATGTGTCTTCTCAGGAAGCCAGAGCTGAACTGAATGCTGGTTTGTGAGCCCCTGTTTTTATATTTCCCAAGCAAAACCCTAAAACATAATAGCTTTACATTAGTCTTTCTTGAAAGTGTTCCAGAAGTGTCCTGACCACAAAAGCAAAGTTCTGGAATCAAACATTTTTTTCGTTTAGTTATAAAGACTTGGGAAATGGTGCTTATTTCCCAGGAACACGATAAAAGTGAAATTTTGTTATATAGTGTAATTATATTCAAGAAAGCAGGGTAAAATATTCACCAAATTAGCCGGATACATGACTGTGTGGGAGAAACACAGCGATAAAAAACTTCACAGTCCATTGTTTCGTAAGGCTAAATAAATACCGAGTGTTGGAGGTCGATTCGAACAAGCATTCTAAATCTGTTTCACTGAAACACAACGAAGATCATGAAGAAACATAATCAGTGAACGCCATGAGGTATCCCCCTTACGGGGATAACTAATAAAATATATGGAGAGCCCGCTGGCTGAGATCAGAAAAAAAACTTGAAAAAGCTCATTAACAATGGCCTGACGTACACAAAGCAATGTACTGCTGTTAGAAACAAAGGAAACAATGCTAGAACACAGACCTAGAAATTCTGAGTGCATAACGTACGACGCAATACTGGCATTACAATACACTTGTCAGATCGCACATAGGATATGCTATGCAATTTCTTTCCTTCAACTTAGATTACATTTTGCACAGGATATGTACACCATGATACTCACCCAATTGTCCACACCAAATTGTTGTTGCAGGGGTCGGATCATAGCTTCTGTTTCCGCCTCTTCACTAGTCGCTACTAGGTCCACTCTCTCCCTTCTCCATGAGCTTAATCATACCTCTTCTTAAAGCTAGGAATGGATCCTGCCTCCATTACGTCACTCTCCAGACTGTTCCACTTCAAGACAACACTATGATTGAAGAAATACTTTCCAACATCCCTGTGACTCGTCAAAGTTTTCAACTTCCAATTATGACTTCTTGTTGCTGTGTCCCATCTCAGTATTTTATATGTCGTTATCATGTCCCCCCTATCCCTCCTGTCCACCAGTCGATTTCTCTTAACCTCTCTTCGCAGGACATGCCCCTTAGCTCCGGGATTAGTCTTGTTGCAAACCTTTGCATTTCCTCTAATTTCTTGATGTGTTTGACCAAGTGTGAGTTCCAAACTGGTGCTGCATACTCCAGTATGGGCCTGATGTACACGGTGTACAGAATTTTGAACGATTCCTTACTGAGGTGTCGGAACGCTATTCTTAGGTTTGCCAGAAGCCTATATGTTGCAGCAGTTATTCCGTTGATGTGCGCCTCAGGAGATGTGTTCTGCATTATACTCACCCCAGGATCCTTTTCCCTGAGTGAGGTTTGTAGCCTTTAGCCCCCAGACTGTACTCTGTGTATGTCTCTCTGTGTTTATATGCTGAGAGCTTAATCCCAGCTTACTGTCAATTGAGGTTCGTTGATGCTGACGAGGGGCTCTTTATACAGGTAATGGGATCTCTGCTCCAATTCCCTGAATTAAGCCTGAATACCTCCCACCCCCCGCCCCTTCCTACAAGCGCTGTATGATCCCTACGGGTTTAGCCCTCACTTTGATGATGATAATCCCAGCATCAGGGATTAAAACACATTATTCTTGGCTAATGGTGAAGAGATAACATGCAGCTCTTAATGACAATCATGAAATTGAGAGGCCCAATTAACCAACCTTAATTTCGTCGCCTCCTTCATGGGGTTAAATATTCTCGACCCCAAAATGTTATCAAATTCACGACATGTTTCCATAGGTAAGTGTGTATGGTGGGAAGTGTCAGCTTAAGGAATAGAAGAAAAAGGCACAATACCGAGACTGGAAAGATACACTAATTACCTGCACAAAAGAGAATGAAAATTATGACGATGTTTCGGTCCGACTTGGACCATTAACTAGTGACTAGTTAATGATCGAAGTCGGACTGAAAAATCGTCATAAGTTTCATTCACCTACATGTGAGGCTTATTTAAGTATGGAATAGAAGAAAACCTCGAATTAAACAGAATATAATGAAGCAATTATCTTAGTTAACGTTCCACAAATGGTATTCCAGAAAATTGTACATTATAGGCCTATTTTTTTTTAGGTACCTCCCTTGTGAAGACTGCCAAACGAGCTTTTCTTGAGACAAGTTACTCTGTGTTGAAGTTTTTTCCAAGTTTTTCTTCAACCTGTCTTTTCTTTGCTAAGTTCCGGAGAACGTTTTTTTTTAATTCTTGTATTAGTGTCGAAAAGATGATAACGCTTTTCTGTTCGATAAGCAATATAAGTGATGGTCATAAAATATATTTTCTTTGGCTCCCATCCTCCATCACTTTTTACTTCTGTTACCTTCAAGCCTCCATCTCCTAGCCTCTGTTATCTCCTAGTCTCCATCATCTCCTAACTTTTATTATCTCTCAGCTTCTGTTATCTTCCAGCCTCTGTTATCTTCCTGCCTCCATCATCTCCCAGCCTCTGTTATCTCCAAGCCTCTATTTCCCAGCTTCTTTAATCTTCTATCCTCCATCATCTCTCTGCCTCCGTCACCCAACCTTCATCTCCCAGCCTTCTTCATCTCCTAGCCTTCATCTCCCAGCCTTTTTCATCTCCTAGCCTTCATCTCCCAGCATTCATCTTCAAGCCTCCAATACCAGCTTCCTCCATCTGCCAGCTGCCATGTAAAAGGCTAACTCATCTATCTTCCATCAAGTCCCAGCCTCCAATCCTCCAGTGTTACCTCCAAGACTCTATTAACTACCAAACTCCATCTCCTTGCCTCAGCTACGTCTCGGCCTGCATATTATCTCAATTTCCTTATCTCTGTATCATCGCTTTTATTACCTGCGCCTCCAACTCAGAGCGTCTGTCATTTCTCAGCCTCCACTATCTCCGAGACCCGTATTTCTCAGATTTATCTCCTAGGTTTCATCTTCCAGCCTCCATTTCTTACCTCTATAATCTTTCACTCCATTATCTCCAATCCTTCATTTCCCTGCCACTGCATCCGCCAGCTTCAGTCTCCTGGCTTCTATTATCTCAGTCTCCATTTCTCAGGTTCCATCATCTACTCTCCACAGTTTACATCTCCATTATCCGTGTGTCTATTAACTCATTGCCTCCATCACTTCTCAGTGTTCATCTTCCAGCCATCTTCATTTCCAACTCTCCACAGCCTACGTCTCCATTATCCTTGTCTCTATCATATTACAGCTTCCAACTCACTGCCTCCATCATCTCACAGCTTAAATCATCTCCTAGCCTCCTTGAACTCCTTTCCGGAGTCTTCATCTCTATTATCCGTGTCTTTACCATCTCACAGCCTCCATCCTCTCCTTGTCCTCCATCATTTCCTTGTCCTCCATCATCTCCTAGTCCTCCATTCTCCACCACCTGCATTCTACACCTGGGTGGAATTGGCTGTTCTTTATTCAAGGATCGGCTTTTATTCGCGTGTATTCGTTGGTTTCTGGGCTATTTGTGAGGAAGCATTTTTTGAGAGTATTTTATGTGCTGCTTGTGAGTGTTGGTGCCGAGGCAACCCTGCAGGCTCGTTCCTCCTTCCCATTTGTATTTTTATGTTTGTTGAATCTTGTAAAGGAGTGCACCTGAGCGCCACTTTGTATGCCTTTGTGTTGAGTAATATATATATATATATATATATATATATATATATATATATATATATATATATATATATATATATATATTATATATATATATATATGACGCACATACACCGTGTGCTCAAAAGTTACAACAATGGTGTGTTTGTTCACCGTGTGTATAGTGTATATAGTCTATAGTGTACAGTGCATAGTATGTGCATGGTATGCGCATAACATGTGAAGTGTACAGCGGTGTGTCGTTGATAGTGGGGGCAGTGCACTGAGCATAGTGGTGTATAGTAACATGTGCACTGAACATCGTGGTGTATAGTGAGTTGTCCTGGGAGGGAGTGAGTGCCCTACTCCGCCTCAGCACACATCTTCCACCGCCCACCACACAAGGACTGACACCTCTCCCCCACCACCACCATGAACCACATGCGGAATGTACGCCATGCGCCATTTTCCCTTCAGCTTGGGCTTATCACACAGTTTGAGGTATGGCAGACAGTAGCCAGCCAGCCACAAAGCCAGGGAAACAATGCACCCAACAATGAAAGAAGAGGCACATGTCAGGTGTGTGGAGAGTTTCGAGCACGCAACAGGGACGGCCTTGTATTCGTGCACACAATAGGTGTGCGGGATCACATATGCCCCCCAGCAGAGAGCAGCCCACAGCCTCCACAGGGCAGATGACAATTCCAATGGCAACCTCGTCACTTGCGATAACCTCTCTGTTGGCATTCAAATCCACTGCAGCTGTACACTATCCCACATCCCTAAAGCAGTCTGCCCATATGCAGCAGGGAAATTCTGACTTCTTAAGTGGGTGAATGGAGGTTCCACCAACTTAGAAGCCCGAGGCACCATCCAAGCATGGCGCAACCTTCTCCTGTTCGGCAATGTCTGTCTTGCAGTTCCTGAAAGACGAGGCAAACTGCTAACCACGTCAGTTATCAAGGCAGTGCGCAACTACCCAAGAACGATAACTATGTCCCTCTGCCCCATCATCGCAGGAATCAAAGAGGCAGACCAAGAAGAAAAAGTCCAACTGAGAACAAGAAGATTTGCGCACAGGTTAGCAAAAAAAATTGAGGAGGGTAACACAGTGGGAGCAATTAGAATAATTACAAGTGGACGACACTGTAGCCCCCAAGGATGAGACCACAGCAAGCACTAAGAGACAAGCACCCAACCAGGGACACCACAGCCATCAACGACAACCCTGAGGAAGACCCTATCACTGAACAATTAATTTGCCAGAATCGGAAGTCTATAAGGGCGATCGTGTCTTATTTCCAGCAGAATCTGCAGGAGGTTACACTGAATTCGACCTCAACACCTCAAAGAGATGGGTAAATCCAGTTACTCGGTGAATCTGCATCAATTCTTCTCACCGAGTTAACAACTTTCGTCAACAATTGCCTGGTCGGGAAGAATCCCAGAAAGAAATTAAACCTTTCTTTTTGGAGCCTCACTGTGTGCTTTGAAGAAGAGGGATGGGGGAATCAGACCCATTGCAGTTGGAAACACTCTTCGCCGTCCTGTTGCCAAAGCAGCAGTGAGCATTCGCCTAGAAGCTGCCACTTTACTCCAGCCACATTCCAACTGGGCTTTGGGGTCTCTCAAGGCAGTGAAGCTGCAGCTCATGCGGCAAGGGCCTACATCAGGGACCTACAGAAGACAAGGCCATAGTCAAACTGATTTTAGAAATGCCTTTAACATGGTGAGG
>NW_027196750.1:72500-79799 GCF_038502225.1 Cherax quadricarinatus
CTGATTCTGAACTGTTGAACACAATCAGTTGTGAGTTTTCTGTTGAACATTTGACCCAGTAAGTATCATACACGCTAATGCTATGAGAGATGGAGACACCGCCTTTTCCTGAGAGTCAGCAAGAAATCTTCAATCAAAAGGCCTACGTTAATTTTGAGTCATGTGGTCGATTTAAGCTCTCTTCTGGCGTGGCCCAGTAGAACTCTTGTAGCTCTGTCGCTCCGACATAGTTTGCCCCATTTCCTCTAATGTACATACTGCTTATGAGGACCACAGATGGGAGTCGAAGCATACAGTTTCTCTTCAATTGTTGTTTTCTTGTCTACATGTGAGATGGTTCAAAAGACACTTGAGCAAACACTGGTACATATTTACTGGAAAACATTTCGGCCCTGGAACCTTGATCATTGGAAGTAAGGTGTGTCACATAGTAACCTGAAAAATGTAAGGGAGCCTTTTGAGATGAAATCAGGTAGACAATGAAGTCACGTGGATTCTGTGTTGTGCTTTGTTTGGTTTTGCCTGGTTGAGTATCTGGTATGTCAATGTTTTTGAAATTTGGTAACTTCTAATATGATGTTCCACGGCGTCGGTGATGGCGATTAGCGAGACATATATGAACTGTCGGCACCTAAGACCATATTCAGTGAGGACGAGTTGTGCCTCATTCCAACTCTTCAAATGTCCCGTGGATTTCTTGTGGACACAATTGTTCTTCGAGTCGTCCCTGTAGAAGGAGCTATAATGGTCAAGTAGGAGATCCGAAAGATTTCTACCTGTTTCTCCAACATATTTCTTGGGACAGTGTGCACAGGGGTTAGTGTAGACTCTTTTTGTGGAAATTTGAGGTGTGAGGCAACACTTGATATTGAAGTCCTTGATGGAGGATGTATTCATTGTGGAGACTTTATTATTGCTTCTAACGTGCACTTGGCGAGTATTCCGGCAACATCTCCACACGGAAGCATAATGAACTGTTTAAAGTAATATTCCGTTGGAGGTTTACTGAAGATAGCTTGTGCTTGAGTCTGCAGTCTGCGATGAGAGAGACGGAAATTGAGCACTTATGGAGGATTGTAATATGTAAGTACGTTCCTCTTCAAGGAAACAAAGGCTGAAGATGCGAACAGCTTTCAGGAAGAAACCCATAAGGACACCTCTTTTAGTGCTGGTGTCATGTTGTGAATAGAGGTGTATACGATCATAATTGTTGCTATGTTTTCTATATATACACTTGGAAGAGAAGGATGTCGGTGTAAGTAGACCTGAGCAAGAGGACTCCGAAGAAAGGAAGTTTGCTTTCTTTTTTTCTTTCTTTATAAATGGCAATACATTGTTGATATTTATAAAGAAGATGGATATGAAAGGATGAGATTGGCAATCACTGCACTAGCATACTGCCCATTGCCATGCCAAAGCTTCATTTGTTGCAATTATCCTGATTCCTAAAAGGTTAAATTGTGACACTCACACCACGCTTCCAGCCTACATGTAATATTATTTTTGACCTTTCTATGTTAGAAGTGAACAAGGTTCAAGGTCCGATACGTTTTCTTATAAATATGATCTAGTGTTTGCTCACGTGTTATTTTAAACCACTTTGTCGGTATCAATGTGGATTCCCTTCAACACACACACACAAACACTAACATATATATATATATATATATATATATATATATATATATATATATATATATATATATATATATATATATATATATATATATATATATATATATATGAGAAGAAAAAATATTCAAACAGCTCCGGGGAGAACCTTGAGTTTTCTCTGAGGTACGTTTATTGTCTTCTCTGAGGATGAGGGTCCCCAGTCCAGCTATATAGTTGGTACTTCCCTATATATATATATATATATATATATATATATATATATATATATATATATATATATATATATATATATATATATATATATATATATATATATATATATATATATATATATATACATATATATATATATATATATATATATATATATATATATATATATATATATATATATATATATATATATATATATCAAACGCTGCACATGGTAAAGTGAAGAAGCCTCATAAAAATAAATTATATGAAATACTTCGCCGGTGCAGGCATCATGCTCGGGCTGCTGTTGGCTCAGAGCAAGTAAGGTAGAAATACATAAGCTGGATATTACATTAGAAAAACCTTAAAACGCCATCTCACTACTAACTTTCTTTCATATCCTGGAAGAATGTTACCTTCAGTATATACAAAGATTTTTGTGTAGAATTCTTCAGGAATTATAATTGGCAATAAAATGAACGTTTCTCTGTACGGGGTTCGTCGCTGTATCGCATACAAAGTGGTTCTCTTGTCTCTGTGTACAGGAGTTTTAAAAAAGTTTTTAAGCTCTTGTTTAAAATTCATTCGCCTCATCCGGGTTCTTCTAAAGCCAACTTGAAACAAATTGCAACAGAAACGATGGTCTCTCCTTTCCCGGGCAAATATATGTGTAGAAATGGTAAATTATTAACTTAATTTGCATACATAGGTATTGTGTGACCCTGAAAGGTCTTTGAATTCATGTATAAGCAAGAAATAGAAACAGAAGCAGCAGCACTAAGAAAAGCAAGAAGATGAAGAAGAAGAAGAAGAAGAAGAAGAAAGGGTAAAGTATAAATAAAAAAAAAAAGGTAAACAGGAAAGATTATATTTTTCGGATTGTTAACCCCCTTTAATATTATTAACTCATGTTAAACCGAGAAAGCTATCCAAGGCGACTGATTTCCGACAAGATCCTTATTTCAATTTCCATGGAATGCGATCTAAAAAAACAGCCCATTAACTCTTAGGTGCCTATTTGGAGGTGATGAGAGACTGAACCTGGGTACTCTCCAGCTGTGAGCCGAGCTTTCTAAACCTGCACTACGAGCCACTGGCAGTTCTTGTGACCTGGCTAATGATCTTTGAATCTTTTGTTGAGTCAGATAATCACACGGGAGAGGTTCCGGGTATCTACTCCACTTCATAGGAATTTCGGGGATTAAGTCATTAAATATTTGCCGTCATTATCTCTTCCTCGGCCGATTAAGTGCAGCCTTCGGCAGCCGGGTGCTAAACACGCTCTCCCACGTAAAAGATTTTAGTTACGTTCCCCTTCAAGGAAAATGACTTGACGCTGGTGAAGGTTAATGACTCGTGGAACTGTAGCTACTGGCCCCTTCCTCGGATCAAAATTCCCTTACCATGTATTCCCCATATAATACCACTAAGAGTTTTGCGCATTTTCATGAAATTAATAATAACAGTAACAATAATTATATTCTTAATAATAATATAAATAATAATCGTAATAATAATCATGATTCTCTTCATTATAATAATACAGTGGACCCCCGCATAACGATCACCTCCGAATGCGACCAATTATGTAAGTGTATTTATGTAAGTGCGTTTGTACGTGTATGTTTGGGGGTCTGAAATGGAGTAATCTACTTCACAATATTCCTTATGGGAACAAATTCGGTCAGTACTGGCACCTGAACATACTTCTGGAGTGAAAAAATATCGTTAACCGGGGGTCCACTGTATTAACAATAATAATAATAATAATAATAGTAATAATAATAATAATAATAATAATAATTAATGAAGATGCTAATCTTGAGGAATTACATGCAATGAACTCTTGCAGAACTTGAGATTCATTTGCAGATTCATCCATTTACTTCTGACGCTCAGCGATCGACACAATGCCCAGCCCTTCTAGGGTAGGGTAGGTGCCTGAGCCCGAGCCTTTAGCTCATAAGACTGTCATTCCCATTAGCCCCCTTGGGGCGGGGATGGCAGAGAGGCCTAGCTTGTGGCTAGGCCTGGGGACAGTTGGTCCCAAAGATGAGGAGGTACTTGTGCCTCCTCCCATGGGAGACTTAGGTCTCAGACACTCCCTAAAGAGGGAGCCAAGGCCGGTCCACCACTTGGAAAAGACCCGGGCCGGGAGAATACCGGCGAATCTTTAATAATAATAATAATAATAATGACGCTCAGCCACTGTGTTGCCAGATAAGTAATGGCAATATTGTGCTTATTTGATTTTTTAGTAATCAGATATAATTTTAAATAGGTTTTATGGAAACTAACTTATCTCTTATCTAAGAAAAATAAAGAAATCAGCATTTAAAAAAAAATGTGTGTGTGTTGTAGGTGATTATTTGTGTGTGCGTTGAGAATGATTTGTAGTATGTGCGTTGAGAATGATTTGTAATATGTGCGTTGAGAATGATTTTTAGTGTGAGCGTTGAGAATGATTTGTAGTATGTGCGTTGAGAATGATTTGTAGTATGTAGTATGTCTGTTTTCATTAAGAACTGCAAGAAACCCCTCTCGCGTGCCCTAAGTACACTATGGAGGAGGAGCTTGGACATGGGTGAAATTCCACAGTCACTTAAAACAACGGATATAGCCCCGCTCCATAAAGGTGGCAGCAAAGCATTAGCTAAGAACTATAGACCAATAGCTCTGACGTCCCACATCATAAAAATCTTTGAAAGAGTGCTAAGAAGCAGGATTGCAAATCACCTGGATTCCCAAAATCTGCACAATCCAGGGCAACATGGGTTCAGGGCAGGTCGCTCCTGCCTCTCACAACTACTGGATCACTATGACATGGCCTTGGATGCACTGGAAGAAAATCAGAATGCAGATGTAATATACACAGACTATGCAAAAGCATTTGACAAATGCGATCATGGCGTAATAGCCCATAAAATACGTGCTAAAGGAATAACTGGGAAAGTGGGGAGATGGATCTTCAACTTCCTAACAAATCGAACACAAAGAGTAGTGGTCAACAGAGTTAAATCGGAGGCTGCCATAGTGAAGAGCTCTGTTCCACAAGGCACAGTACTCGCCCCCATCTTATCCCTTATCCTCATATCAGACATAAACAGAGATATACACCACAGCACCGTATCATCCTTTGCGGATGATACTAGGATCTGCATGAGGCTATCATCTGCTGAGGACGCGGTTAACCTCCAAGAAGATATAAATAAAGTTTTCCAGTGGGCAACGGTAAACAATATGATGTTCAATGAGGACAAATTCCAACTACTCCGTTATGGAAAACTGGAGGAGATAATAACTAGAACAGAGTATACTACTGACTCCGGCCATACAATAGAGCGGAAAAATAATGTAAGGGACCTGGGAGTAGTAATGTCTGAGGATCTCACTTTCAAGGATCACAACAGTGCCACGATCGTACGTGCAAAGAAAATGATAGGATGGATAATGAGAACTTTCAAAATGAGAGATGCCAAGCCCATGATGATCCTTTTCAAATCACTTGTTCTCTCTAGGCTGGAATACTGCTGTACATTAACATCTCCATACAAAGCAGGTGAAATCGCAGATCTAGAGAGTGTACAGAGATCCTTTACTGCACGTATAAGTTCTGTCAAGCACCTTAACTACTGGGAACGCTTGGAAGCACTTGACTTGTACTCGTTGGAACGCAGGAGGGAGAGATATATCATAATCTACACTTGGAAAATCTTGGAAGGAATGGTTCCAAATCTGCACACAGAAATCACTCCCTACGAAAGTAAAAGACTGGGCAGGCGATGCAAAATGCCCCCAATAAAAAGTAGGGGCGCCATTGGTACACTAAGAGAAAACACCATAAGTGTCCGTGGCCCAAAACTGTTCAACAGCCTCCCATCAAGCATTAGGGGAATTGCCAATAAACCCCTGGCTGCCTTCAAGAGAGAGCTGGACAGATACCTAAAGTCAGTGCCGGATCAGCCGGGCTGTGGCTCGTACGTCGGACTGCGTGCGGCCAGCAGTAACAGCCTAGTTGATCAGGCCCTGATCCATCGGAAGGCCTGGTCATGGACCGGGCCGCGGGGGCGTTGATCCCCGGAATAACCTCCAGGTAACCTCCAGGTAGTATGTGCGTTGAGAATGATTTGTAGTATGTGCGTTGAGAATGATTTGTAGTATGAGGGTTGAGAATGATTTGTAGTATGTGCGTTGAGAATGATTTGTAGTATGAGGGTTGAGAATGATTTGTAGTATGTACGTTGAGAATGATTTGTAGAATGTGCGTTGAAAATGATTTGTAGTATGTGCGTTGAGAATGATTTGCAGTGTGTCCTAGGAGAATGATTTAGTGTGTCCTAGGAGAATGATTTGTAGTGTGTCCTAGGAGAATGATTTGCAGAATATGCGTTGAGAGTGATTTGTCAGCCTTAAAATTTCTGGGCTGCACAAGAGTAATTAATTAACGCTTCATATTACCTTTAAACCTACACTCAAGAATATTTTAATTTCCAAAGTAGGAATAATGTAAGCTCTTATCTAATGTACTGTACAGAGATATTTACTTTTAAATACTGATATGGAATGTCCTGGAGACATGAATCTAGACTGACACGTTTGTAAGACTGTCAGATACAAAGTGGGCGTGTAAGATGGTTTTTGAGGTATGGCACGGAGCACCCCACTACTTGGGGTGCAACATCTGGGTATCTTTATTGTAGACGTTTCGCCATCCAGTGGCTTTATCAATACAAATTCTAGGACATAGCTTGAGGACATGTACATAACCTTCACGACTACGACAACTACTACTACAACTAGCCCATCTCTATGGGAAGGACCTACTTCCACTGGGAAATCCCGCCTACCAGTGACTATGCCCTCGTCTGCTACACCTGACATTACTATATAAGCGCCAGGCTCCTTGCTTCTGCTTCAGAATCTCCACGACTATGGTGCTCTTCGCACCTACTCCTAGGTTGAGGGACTGATTACCTCATCTTCTGTATATAGTCCTACTGTCTTCAAGCTATGTCCTAGAATTTGTATTGATAAAGCCACTGGATGGCGAAACGTCTACAATAAAGATACCCAGATGTTGCACATGTGTCTTAATTTAATTTTCTGCTTCATGTCTACTCATAAAAAATTCACATATTAATTCATATTGTCCTGTACTTAAAAGTACCTTTGTAGAGTTTTGTACCTAATGGTTGGTACGCTTTTTTTGACTGGGTAACGTAAGTAAAAGTCTTGGCTCCTAAAGGGTAAACGACCTGCCTAGTCTAGGGGCATTTATATTATTAAAAAAGAAAAAGAAATCACTCTAGGGCAAGATTGTATTTTCATACAAATTATGAAATATGAATTTAAATGGTCAATGTATTATGAGGAAGGACACAAACACTCCCCTATACAAAAATATGTATTAATAGTACACAATATACAACCTGTTCTGCTACAACCAACATTACACTCCAGTTCATTTTT
>NW_027196751.1:0-79762 GCF_038502225.1 Cherax quadricarinatus
AAGATCTCAAGCATCTAAGGTTGGGGTGAAGACAGTGTTATGTCCTGTCCAGGCTGATGGTAAGAGCCGTGAAGATTGTACGAAGGACGGAAAATTGACCTGTGTGCCGTGAAAATATAGTAACGTACACTTTGTAAGAAAATAAGACTTCACAATAACTTCTTTCATATATGGCACAAGATGTAGTGACTATAGATTTAAGAAACATTATCTCATAGTTCTTATAATATTTACACATGCTCATGGGATTCATACCCATGTCCGTATCCGCCAACATGTTCGTATCTGCCACCATGTCCATGTTTATGGCTGGATAGTGCCACGGCAACGTACAAGGGTTTTGGTAAACACATGGGACCTTTCATGTCATCGAACAGCGGCGTTTTTTTCAATTATAATTTGTTATTCTTGGAAAAGTTAAACAAATATTTTGCATTACAAGTATTATTGTTATTAAAGATTTGCCGGTATTCTCCCGGCAATGGCCTTTTCCAAGTGGTGGCCCGGCCTTGGCTCCCTGTCTAGGGAGTGTCTGAGACTAAATCTACCATGGGAGGAGGTACAAGTACCCCCTCATCTTTGGGACCAACTGCCTCCAGGCCTAGCCACATTCCCCGCCCTCACGGGGCCCATAGGGAGAAGTTAGGCCTCGCTCGTCTGCCATCCACACCCTCAGGGGGCTAACGGGAATGGCAGTCTTGTGAGCTACAAGCTTTGGCTCAGGCACCTACCCTGCCCTAGAAGGACTGGGCATGGTGTCGATCCATTACATTACAAGTAGACTAGTACATAAATAAATATCACTTAGAATGCATTTTAGCGGCGATTCTGTCCTAAAAGTATAAAAAAATTTATATGCTAAAAGAAAAAAAAAACACATGAATACGTTTGTCAGCAATGTTTTAAAAATAGAATAAATTTGGTGAAACTCAAACTAAACAGAAATGATGTATATTAGTTTACTAACATGACAGAGGAGACATTATGCTGACCTTTGAAGGGAGCACAAGTGTGCTGCCTTAATATGGAGAGTAACATCAGTTGAACGTAGAGGACCCCAATGGAAATAAGTCACTTTGTCTGACTTTTTTGGATTATCTTAGGTTCTCTACACATATACAGTTATGTATGGTAATCTATGTAACTGTATTTGTGTATACCTGAATAAACATACTTACTCGGACAGCTTATTTGTAGCCACCGAACATTCATCACAGATATCTGAGAGTTACCCCTTTCCGTTTTCTTCTGGTTTTCTCTGCCCGTAATCAATAAATAGGACAAATTTTGCACATTATTGTGGAATGTTGGCAAATTTTTACCTACACTCCAACAATCATAGCTTTAGATTTTACTTATTGTACAGTTATTCTAATAGTTAATGAAAAACATTGACAAGAACTTAAGATGAAAGTTAACTGTACGAGCGAGACAAAATTTTCCTTTTATAAATATAGAATTCATAGAAAAACTTGAATATAGTATGAGTCATTCAGCGCTGATACAGTTTTCCCAGATGATGAGAGAATCTTGGTAAGTCAAACTGATCCTTTATCATACAGGAAATTCATAGAAATAAAACTCGTGTATGTGTGTGTGTGTGTGTGTGTACTCACTTAATTGTGGTTGCAGGGGTCGATACTCAGCTCCTGGCCCCGCCTCTTCACTGATCGCTACTAGGTCCTCTCCCTCTCTGCTTCCTGAGCTTTGTCATACCTCTTCTTAAAACTATGTATGGCTCCTGCCTCCACTACTTCACTTGCTAGGCTATTCCACTTGCTAACGACTCTATGACTAAAGAAATACTTCCTAACGTCCCTGTGACTCGTCTGAGTCTTCAGCTTCCAGTTGTGACCCCTTGTTTCTGTGTCCCCTCTCTGGAACATCCTATCTCTGTCCACTTGTCTATTCCCCTCAGTATCTTGTATGTCGTTATCATGTCTCCCCTGACCTTTCTGTCCTCCAGTGTCGTCAGTCCGATTTCCCTCAACCTTTCCTCGTACGACATTCCCCTGAACTCTGGGACTAGCCTTGTTGCAAGCCTTTGTACTTTCTCTAACTTCTTGACGTGCTTGACCAGGAGTGGGTTCCAGACTGGTGCTGCATACTCTAGTATGGGCCTAACATACACAGTGTACAGTGTCTTGAACGATTCCTTATTAAGGTATCGGAACGCTATTCTCAGGTTTGCCAGGCGCCCGTATGCTGCAGCGGTTATTTGGTTGATGTGTGCCTCCGGTGACGTGCTCGGTGTTATGGTCACGCCAAGGTCTTTCTCCCTGAGTGAGGTCTGTAGTCTTTGTCCACCTAGCCTATACTCTGTCTGCGGTCTTCTTTGCCCCTCCCCAATCTTCATTACTTTGCATTTGGCAGGGTTGAATTCGAGAAGCCAGTTTCTGGACCACATGTCCAGCCTGTCCAGGTCTCTTTGCAGTCCTGCCTCATCCTCATCCGATTTAATTCTTCTCATCAGCCTCACATCATCTGTGAATAGGGACACTTCAGAGTCTATTCCTTCCATCATGTAGTTCGCATATATCAAAAATAGCACTGGTCCTAGAACTGACCCCTGTGGGACCCCGCTCGTCACAGGCGCCCACTGTGCCCACTGTGTGTGTGTGTGTGTGTGTGTGTGTGTGTGTGTGTGTGTGTGTGTGTGTGTGTGTGTGTGTGTATTGTTCCTTGATAATGTGAGTAGTCACGAAAGCGCTTGGAATTTCTGTATTCTTTCACAGTGGTAATTTTGCATATTCTAATATCACCTGTTTACTGTGATCTTATTGCATGTATGTATGTATGTATGTATATATATATATATATATATATATATATATATATATATATATATATATATATATATATATATATATATATATATATATATATAATGCAAAAAATCATGAACAAGCGATACAAGATGCAAAACAACCACGGGGGGAGTTGAATGATAGCTCTAGGCCTTTCGTGTTGGAATCACCAAAACAGGAACTTGTAATGTTTGCAGAAAGAGGAGAAGGCCCAAACAAATGTGATCACAGGATGCGCCTTTGCTTTTTTTGTGAAGGTAAATATAGCGGATTACTGTGAATGATTAAAGGCAGCATGTAATTAATCTGAATTATGCAAGGTTGGATCAGTATCTAACCTAAGAGCGCGTTGAAGTCACCCAGAGTGAAGACGTCGATGTTTGTTTATATTTGTTGACATTAACCAAACACAATAGGAATTTAATAATAATAATAATAATAATAATAATAATAATAATAATAATGATGATTTTCGGTGAAAGTAGAGAAGAGTACATGTATATTTTATACTATACTGAACACAATATGTGAGGAGACATGATGGTGTCACATTGTACGACTCGGTGTACATTACAAGGGCCAGTGTACATTACTAAGACTAATGTACAATACCAGGACTAGTTACATTACTAGGTCTAATGTACATTACTAGGACTAGTGTACATTAATAGAACAAGTGTACATTACTAGGGCTAGTGTACACTACCAGTACCAGTGTACATTACTAGGGCTAGTGTACACTACCAGTACCAGTGTACATTACTAGGGCTAGTGTACACTACCAGTACCAGTGTACATTACTAGGGCTAGTGTACACTACCAGTACCAGTGTACATTACTAGGGCTAGTGTACACTACCAGGACCAGTGTACATTACTAGGGCTAGTGTACACTACCAGTACCAGTGTACATTACTAGGGCTAGTGTACACTACCAGTACCAGTGTACATTACTAGGGCTAGTGTACACTACCAGTACCAGTGTACATTACTAGGGCTAGTGTACACTACCAGGACCAGTGTACATTACTAGGGCTAGTGTACACTACCAGTACCAGTGTACATTACTAGGGCTAGTGTACACTACCAGTACCAGTGTACATTACTAGGGCTAGTGTACACTACCAGGACCAGTGTACATTACTAGGGCCAGTGTACATTACCAGGACCAGTATACATTACCAGGACCAGTATACATTACCAGGACCAGTGTTCATTACAAGAACCAGTGTACATTACTAGTACCAGTGTACAATACCAGAGCCGACATACAGTACATATAAATATTTTGTAACCCATTTTCCAGCATACATTACTCATACTAAATAATTAAATCTTATATATTTATTACTGACTCAGTAAAGGGTTCGCCTAGATAAATACTGTAATTCATCTAGTGTTATCTTAGTAAACTGATTTGTTGATCTCATTAATGTTCTTCTGGTTGGGTTGTTAATGGGGTTTAAAGCTCATTTGCTACAGTCATGTCATTAAGGCTGCATGTAAACTTTTCACCCCTAGACACGGATGCTTTAATATCTGAAGCAGATATTAAAGTATTCGTGTATACCCTGAGAGAAATACAAGTCTCGTTGTATATACTGTATTCTGAAATGAGACTTCACTGCACACCCAGGCTAGATACTGAGCTATACTGTTTTAGCATGCTAGAGTAATTACACCGTTGGGTTAATTCTTCATATTGGTTTTTAACAAACCTAAAACGCTTCTTAGAAAAATTAAAGTGACATAATGTTCAAAACGTATTTGCGTTGTTTCTGGGTATTCCCGGATAAGTAATAACACCAGTGGTCCTGAAAATACTCTCACCATCTCGGAAAATTGTTGTCCGTTTCTCTCATTTATTTCGCTTTCACCTTAAATTCATGTCAGTGTCTTTCATTATTTGTTAAAGTAAACATGGGAAAAGTAAAAATTAGGATTTAATAGTTGGATCTTGTGTACAGCTGGTCAATATACTGTATCGGAGTACAAAATTAACTCTAGGGCTTGATATTAAATAACAGAAAACGAAAATAAAATTGACAAGGGGCGACTCGTTGGTATTTGGGGTGAATGTTCACCCGCGACATATAACCTGACCGAGTGAGCAGCTGGTGTCAGTCAACGTTGAGGACTTCTGAGTTTCCTTGAAGTTCCAGTATAATGTTTCCTCTACGCTCTCTTGTGAGTATAATTACATTGGTTTCATTGGTTCTTAGTTTGAGCTTCATTACATTTGTCAGACTTTTAAAGAATGATATAAATGTATTCATATTACGTTTTCAAGCCATTCAGCTAATAATTTTAGGAGATGATCATCGCTGCAATGTGGTCACTCTCAGCATCATTCATGCAGGAATTACAAGTCATCTTGCAATACAGAACATTTATAATTCGCCTTGATTTACATATGAAAGTATTATTTCTCCTCTGGTAAGTTGTGTACAGCGGCGTCCAAAACAATTTTATGTGTAAAGATGGAAATACATTCAACAACAATGCAGATGTTGGTGACATAATAAACGAGGCATGAGAGGACAGATGTCGCGAAGATCATTCTCTATTTCTTCCTCAGTTGATGATGTTTACACTCCTAGCTGCCGTGTACGTAGCCGTGGCACTGCCCAGTCGTGGTTTCGGACATAGCGGTAGATACGGAAATGGTGGATTCGAACACGGGCATGGATCCCATGGTCACGTGTAAGTACTAAAACAAGTATAAGACAACGACTTTTATCAAACTTTATAGTCACTAAAACTTGTGCCATATATAATACATATTATTGAGGTCTTATTTTCTTACAAAGTGTGCATTACTATATTTGCAGGATACACAGGCCAATTTTCCGTCCTTCGTACAATCCTCACGGTTCCTTCCATCATCGTGGATAAAAAAATTACCTTGTCTTCATCCCAACCTTGGACACTGGACCGCCTCTGGTAGCTAAGGGCAAGTGAGGACTTCACCATCATCTTTACTAACTCTCTTATCAGTTATCTCAAAGTTGAGAAATTAATCTTGAATTTGTTAATATATTTTACGAATAAATATGTTGTTATATTTCGTTTTTTGATATCCACAAGGTGGTGTCACCTGTCTACCTAATGATGGTCAACACAGAGATAATAAACTGACAGAGGTCTGCTTCTAAACTCAGAGGAATGATGATATTCTGCACAGCAGTTACTGAGAATGTAATATCACTATGATGAAGAATTAGACACATGTGCAACATCTGGGTATATTTATTTGTAAACGTTTCGCCGTTCAGTGGCTTTATCAATACAAATTCAAGGACAAAGCCACTGGATGGCGAAACGTCTACAAATAATGATACTCAGATGTTGCACATGTGTCTGATTCTTCTCATTGTCGGTACTGTATACCATTCATGTACAAAAATCACTATGTTGGAGTTTCTTCAGTAGCTGTTACGAGTGATACACAGCTAAGATACGCTGTGCTTAACAGTTTTGTGAACTAAGTTAGACATCGAAATATTCGATCTCTATTTCTCGTCTCATTTATGTCTCCAAGTTGTCTCTCTCTTTTCGTTGGCCAGTTATTTACAGTACCATTAGTGTATATAGTGAAATGAATACCAGTGTGAAAAATAAGATTAGCAATATAATGTCCATCGTTCTTAACAGCATATTAATCTGGCTACACTGATTCAGACACAGATATGTTATTATTATTATAATCAAAAAGAAGCGCTAAGCCACAAGGGCTATACAGCGCTGCAGGGTAGGGAAGGAAGCAAGGGAATTGGATGGCAGAAGGGAGGGGAGATGATCAGCAGGTTACAGAAAACAGCGGGGCAGGGGATAGTACGGGGGTAGAGGGTAGCAAGAGATACAAGTAGAAAGGGCTGAAAGTATCAGAATTTGTGAAGTAAGTCAGTCGTTGTCAAAAAGTCAATGAGAGAGTCCGGATGAAAGGTGGGTCCATCAGCGAGAAGGGAAGGTAAAGAGAGAGCAGCGGGGCGAAGACGACGACAGAGGTAAATTCTGCGTGCTCGTTGATAAAGTGGGCAGTCCAACAGAATGTGGCTGACTGATAATGGAGCTTGGCAATTCTCACAGAGAGGAGCAAGACGCCTCTCCATGAGATATCCATGAGTAAGACGAGTATGGCCAATGCGAAGACGGGAGAGAGTAGTCTCCCAACCTCGACACTGGTGATAAGAAGACGGCCAGTAACCTATACTCGGTTTAATAGACTGAAGTTTGTTGCCGAGCATAGTAGACCAACGTTGTTGCCAACGGGTGTGAAGGTGGGAAGATATTACAGCAAAATAGTCCGTACATGGAATACCTCTATAAGAAACTGGTAGGTCATGTACTGCTGACCGCGCAGCAGTGTCTGCCTGTTCATTGCCCTGTACGTCAACATGACCAGGGACCCAACAAAAAACAATATCTTTATGCTTAGTAAAGATGCGGCGTAGCCAAAGTTGGATACGGAGGACTAAGGGGTGAGGTGTATCAAATTTTTGTATAGCCTGTAAAGCACTAAGGGAGTCTGAGACAACCACAAATGATGACACAGGCATAGATGCAATACGGATAAGTGCTGTAAGGATGGCATATAATTCAGCAGTAAAAATACTAGCTGAAGATAGTAAATGCCCTTGTACGACGCTGTCCGGAAACACTGCTGCGAATCCTACGCCGTCAGAAGACTTAGAGCCATCTGTGTACACAGCAATGGCATGAGAATGAGAGTGAAAGTGGTCAAGAAAAAGAGAGCGGGAAGCGACCGTAGACAGTTGGGCTTTCGAGCAAGGGAGGGAGAAAGAACAGACTCGAACAGCTGGAACTTCCCAGGGGGGTAGGGAAAAGTGAGATGCTACATGTACATAGAAAGGTGGTAGTTGAAGAGAAGACAAGAGCGAATGAAGGCGAAGAGAGAAGGGACGGAGTAAGCAGGGGCGGCGAACAAATAAAGAATGTCTACTAATATCAGTGACCATTCTATAAATGGAAGGATTGCGGAGATCATGAGAGCGTACATAGTAGCGCAGGCAATGGGCATCACGGCGATCGGATAAGGATGGAACGTTCGCTTCTGCATAGAGGCTTTCGACAGGGGAAGAGCGAAAAGCACCAAGGCATAAACGTAATCCTTGGTGATGAATGGGGTTAAGGCTAGAGAGAGTAGCAGGAGATGCCGCTGAATAGATCTGGTCACCATAATCAAGTTTCGATAAAATAAGGGTGGAATGTAGGTGAAGGAGGGTTCGACGATCAGCTCCCCACGAAAGATGAGCAAGGGTTTTAAGAAGGTTCAGCCGGCTGTGACAAGTTGCCTTCAGAGAGGTAATGTGAGGTTTCCAGGATAACCTACGATCAAAGAGGAGGCCCAGAAACTTGACTGTATCACGTTCAGGGATACGTGAGCCATAGAGGTACAAAGGATGATCAGAGATGACAGAGCGTCTAGTGAAAGTGATTTGGTGGGTTTTAGTGCTGGAAAATTTAAACCCATGTGTGGTGGCCCAATTGGAAACACGGTCGACTGCATGCTGGAGAGAAACTGTAAGGAGGTGACAGTCAGCGCCTGCACAGGCAATAGCGAAGTCATCAACATAGAGTGATGACCAAATATTTGATGGAAGACTAGAGGCCAAATCATTAATAGCAAGGAGAAAAAGTGTTGTGCTCAGAACACATCCCTGGGGGACACCTTCAGCTTGGATAAAGTCCGGGGAGAGCACATTATTAACCCGAACACGGAAATGCCTGTCAGTTAAAAAGTTCTTAAGGAAGGATGGTAGATTGCCTCGAAGGCCTAAGGAGTGGGCTTGGGCTAAAATATTATACCTCCAAGTTGTGTCATATGCCTTCTCAAGGTCAAAAAATATGGCAATAACTGAGTGGTTATTCGCAAAGGCATTACGAACATACGTATCCAAGCGCAGTAAGGGGTCTATGGTAGAACGTCCCTTACGAAAGCCATATTGACGAGTGGAGAGACTGTTGTGTGTCTCTAAATACCACACTAAACGTCTATTTACTAGACGTTCCATTACTTTGCAAACTGCACTGGTAAGAGCAATGGGACGATAGTGGGAGGTTTCATGTCCCGTAGTGCCTGGTTTGCGGAAAGGGAGAACAATGGCGGATTTCCACAGCTGTGGAAGAACTCCTTGTGACCAAATAAGATTGTAAAGGCGTAATAGGACTGCAAGGGCTGACTGATGTAAATGTTGTAGCATACGAATATGAATGTCGTCGGGCCCAGCTGCCGATGATCGACAAGCTGAGAGTGTTGCCTCCAGTTCTTGAAGTGTAAAAGGCACATTATACTGTTCTTCTCTGAGAGAAGAAAAGTCCAAGGGTGCTAACTCTCTGGCAGACTTTGAGGAAAGAAATGAGGGGCATAGATGGAGTCCCTGAGAAATACGGACCAGATGATTGCCAATTTCATTGGCAACATCTAGTGGGTTTGCTATATCAACACCGGCAACCCGCAGAACAGGAGCCGGGTCAGGAGAATATTTACCACTCAGTTTTCGTACTTTTTTCCAGACTGCACTCATAGAGGAAGCAGAGGTGATGGTGGAGACATAATCTCGCCAGCAAGTGCGTTTAGCGTCACGGATGACACGGCGAGCAATCGCACGCTTCTGTTTAAAATCAAGGAGTCGCTCTGTGGTTCTATTGTACCGGTACCTGCCCCATGCAGCGCGTTTCAAACGTACTGCACGAGCACAAGCAGGAGACCACCAAGGCACGCATTTCTGAGAATGCCTGCCCGAAGTTTGGGGTATAGAATGAGAAGCTGCGGTGAAAACGGAGGACGAGAAGAGGTGTAAAAGCTCATCGATGGAGGACGAAGAAGGAACCTCTTTAAAAACAGTCAGATGTGAGTAAAGGTTCCAATTTGCCCGATTAAATTGCCAGCGTGGGGTGCGAAGAGGTGGCGAATATGAAGGGGAAGTAAGAATGATTGGGAAATGATCACTGTCATGTAAGTCCGGGAGAACAGACCAAGTAAAGTCTAATGCGGCGGAGGAAGAGCAAACTGAGAGATCGATGCAAGAGAGAGTATGAGTCCGAGGATCAAAATGGGTGTGAGTACCTGTATTTAAAACATGGAGGGGGTGGGTGGCAAGAAAAGCCTCTAACTGAATTCCACGGGAATCACAGTGAGACCCTCCCCAGAGGAAATGGTGGGCATTAAAATCACCAAGTAACAGAATCGGTGGCGGTAATGACGAAACAAGGAAGGCAAAATCCGGAATAGATAATGCCCGAGAAGGAGAGAGATATAAAGAACAGAGCGTATACCACCTATGTAAGTGGATACGGGCTGCTGTGTAATGCAGCGAAGTATGAATAAATAGCTGATGGTACGGAATATCAGTGCGGAGAAGAAGGGCACTTTCATTAAAGGTCCCATCAGGAAAAGGATCTGAAGAATACAATAAATTATAGCCTGAGATGTGAGAAATAACAGCAGAGTGTAATTTTGGTTCCTGTAAGCAAACACCAACAGGGGCAAACTGGGAGAGTAACATCTGAAGCTCACCCCGATTACCCCTGAGGCCGCGTATATTCCACTGTAAAAAGGCCATAATTGGCAATGATAAAGATACTTGAAATCCGCAGGTAAGGGTTCCTACGGACTAGAAGGGTTAGAAAAGTCCACATGCGGAGGCAGTGGAAAATGGTCAAGCAGCGAAGGAACGGTGCGCTGTGAAGAAAGGAGTTGCGCAGATGGAGCAGAGGAGAGAGAAAGAGCGGAAGGTGGATCAGTGTCCATTGATGGTTTGGTCTCTGCAATATATTCAGAGATTGCTTCAAGTGTTTCGGAATTCAGAGATGTCGTATGGGAGACAATATTGGGAATGGTAGGGGGAGGATGAGTAAAGATTGGAACTGTATTGGACTGTACCAAGGTAGGGGGGGGCGAAAGGGTGGAGGGAACTGGAGAAGCGTGGCAGGGGACAGAAGAGACAGGAACCTGGGAGGTGGCAGAAGAGGAAGAAACTTGGGAGGGAACAGGGGAGGAAGGTACATTACGAGGAGGAGGGTGAACCTCTGCACTTGTAACTGAGCCAGTGAGAGGGGAAGAACTAGGGACAGAGACAGGGAGGGTAAAATGAGGAGGTGGAAGATGGGTAGGAGGTGTTACCGGACCTTTTTTTGACTTTTGAGAAGTAGAGGGACGATTGGGAAGAGGTGTCGTACGAGGTCTCGTCGATACTGAGGCTTGTAAGAGAGAACTCGAAGAAGCGAGATTAGACTGAGGCGTTGAAGTAGGGACGTCTGAGCCGAGGACAGCAAAAGGATTAGACACAGGACTGACTATGGGAGAGGTAACCACAGAGGTGGGTGTAGAAGATGGGATACCAGAAGTGGGGGGACGTTTTGAAACACGGGAATAAGAAACACGTGGGAGTCTCCCTTGGAGGCGGAGATGAGAAACTGCCATGGCATAAGGGAGACCTTCTGTCTCTTTGAGGTAACGGATTTCCCGCTCGTTTAAATAGACCTGACAACGGCGAGAGTACGAAGGGTGAGCCTCATGACAGTTAAGGCAAGAGGGAGATCGATTGCAAGACGTATTAGAATGGTCATCGGCACCACAGACTGGGCATTCGGCGATAGATCTGCAATATTTCGCTGGATGGCCAAATCGCCAGCAATTTCTACACTGTTGTGGTGTAGGGATCACCTTTCGAACTTGTAACCGATGTCCTGCTATATAAACGGAGGATGGGAGTTCTCGGCTGTCAAAAGTTAAACGAGCCACATTGCTAGGGTATCGTCTCCGCCCACGGGCAGGAAGAACGTAAGTGTCTACCTTGAGGATTGGGAGATCTTGGAGTTCCAGCTGTTCTAGAATGTCGGTGCCACATGTCTGGAAATTTTGTTGAACTATGGTATGGGGCAGAATAACGGTACCACTACAAGAATTGAGGGAATGATGTTTTTCAAGGGTGACAGGAACAGTATCTATATGGGAAAGACGAGAGAGCTCACGAGCCTGGGTAGCATTCTGTACGGTAATGATGCGCGTACCGCTCTTAAGAGCATGAAAAGAAATATCTTTACCAACATGGCGTAGGAGTGCCTTGCCAATACTATGGTCAGAAAGATAGGCAGTAGAGGAAGTTGGTCGTAAAGTGAAGAATTTAGTCCACTGTTCAGTCTGAAACTGAGCGTGGAAAGGTAGTGAAGGACGTGTCGATCGTTTCTGAGAAGAACGAGAAGGTGAAGGTGGAGAAGTATCATCAGCAGGTAATTGTCGTTGACGTTTAGGCGTGGGACCAGAGTTGGTCCGACGTGGAACGGGTCGGCGATTTGAAAATTGCCGCACCGTAGAGGGAGAGGCCGGAAGCATAGTCAGAGGAGAGCGAAGGTCTGATAAATCGAAGGAGTCAGTCGAGGCCTCAGTACCTGAAGCGGGTGAGGAAACAGCACCGGCAATAGGTACAGAGGCATGAGGAATGTCTGAAGAGTGGTCCAAAGACGAGGCGGGGTCAGAACGGGGTGCGGTATCAAGAAGGGGCCCGGGGGTACCAGGTTCATGGACTAGGGCTGCCATGGTTAGGTTACTTCTTTCTTTTTGTTTTTAAGAAAAAAAAAGAAAGAAGAAAAGAAAATAAAAATAAAAAAAAGAAAAAAAAAGGGGGGACCGGGGAGGGATAGTTCCTAGGAGGAATGAAAGGGCCAGAAATCTCCCTCCGCGCCCAAGAGGACTCGACACCGCTAGTAGCGCAGATGCAGCATGGAACCCGTGCCATACCCTACCCTTCATGCCAGTAAACCAGCAATCTGGGATAGCAACCTCACATCTGCCGAGCTACCTCGGTGGACAAAAGAGAGGGCGGCCGGATATCCGCCACAAAGCATACCTCCTTCAGCCACCACCCCCGGAATCCGAAAGGTGGCTTCCAGAGATACACCCGTCGCCCAAAAGACACCCAAAGCTACTCCGGGATACCGGAGAGGGATCGGGACATCCCTAGGCAATCCAGATTCCACGGCAAACTACGCCACCGCCAAGAAACCTCAACGGAATGGGATGGACCCCGGTGTCCTTTCCCCCACCTAGGAACTAGCGCGCCTGTGGGAGAAATCACGAAGGCTAAAAAGAGGAAGGGCAAAAGGGAGGGGTGAGGAGGAGGAGGAGGAATGGAAAAAGGGGAGGATGGGGAGGATGGGATAGGGGAGGGGAGAATGGGGGGTAATTAGGTTCGGTCTGAGGAAGAAGACCGACAGGGCTAATTCCTCAGACCAAGAGCCTCTTCACCACGCCAAGGAGCCCCCCTTGAAGAGGTAGAGAGACAGGTTTAGTCTGCAACAGATGTGAAAAAAAAATTACCCAAAAAAGCATAATTCTGACACCATTTTGGGGCATTTTCTAACTGCTTTTATCACTATTTTTGTATTTAATTATTTGACGTCATCTGTAAATTCTGCTTTATATACTCCCAGTGTCGGTTCTGTTGAGCTCACTTTGTTATAGTATCGATACAAACTCGTTTCTCACCTTTATATTAAGAATTTTTTCAAATTTATCTTTTCGTGAGTGGGTGACATCACGTTAACAGAATAAAATCAAATGCCACTTCGTATAAAAATATTTATTAATAAATTATAATTTTTTTGAAGTGTTCAATGTTTTTTTTCTTGGAAAAAAGAATAAATAAATATCTTATAATTGTTGATGGTTACAGGTGACTGATGATGGTGGTGAGTGAGAAGGTTCAGTATCCCGGGTGAAGGGAAGACTACCTCCGTCAGCGGAAGTATTCATTACGACCGTATATTGGCTCTTGCAAATGACGGTGAACTATCCTGTGGGATCTGCAAATGTGACACTGTAGTTAGTACACAACACTTCACTCTAGTATTGTATGTATGTATGACAGATTATATCAGTTATGAATATTAGTGTGGTTTGCATTGAGTTTTAATACATACACGTGACCGAACGATCCTCGCCGGTCTCCGAACCCGCTACCAGGTCCGAATCTGTTATGTCCATAGATACGACTGGGCAGTGCCACGGCCACCAGAGCTAGGAGTGCCACCAGCATCAGCTGCGGGAGGAGGACGTGGTCATTGACAAAGGTACTTATTTTCCTCATTTTATCAGCCTCATGGTTGCTAATGTCTTGTCAAGAAACAAATAAAAATATTCACCGACTGTTTCTATATATATAACAATGGTTATAAATGACCATAATTTTTAAAGGGGTGGACCGGTAAGCCGGCGGAAGGCCTCGGTCAGATGACCAAAAGCTCCAAAGGCGGGTCATCATCTGACTAAGACCCGCGTCAGGAAACATTTGTCCTGTTTCCTGACGAACCTTACCTAACCGACTGTTTCTGACCAAAATATAAGATAAATGAAGTATAACTTTTGGAATAAACCAATTAGCAAAATGTTACTGTACTCACCACGGAACGCAGAGGTAGCAGCCTGTAATGTGTAGAAAACGCAGTCATTATTCGTCCGTTGTAACTAGCCAGATTAACACCAGTTTGCCTCTGGACCGGGTATATATGTGCCGGCTGGATGCTGTTTCTATTAACTTGGGTTGCCAGTTGGTGCTTTCTTCCTCTTCCAAGAACTTACCTTACACAAGATTACTGGGTGAGGTTGGCTGTGTCTCTGTATGTTGGACATTTTCATTACGCTCTCACAACTGTAGATCGATTAATGCAGACGCATTGTACTAATAAAAGATATCGACTGAAAACGCGAAACTGCAAATTTCCAAGAAGGAAAATTCTGTACGGTAAAATAAATGTTAAAAGTGTGGACTGGGAGGACTGGTGTCACCGCCTGACTGGTAATGTAGGTCACTACACACTACCGGGAAATATTCAGTGAATGTGATTAAATTATTTTAACTTCTTGTTATACACAACTTCTAAGCGTAACTGATATAAATATAAGTCATATAATGTGAATTATTCATGTTGCGCTGCAGTTATTGGAATCTATCAGAGGAGTTAGCATCTGGTGGGCGTTGGTGTTTCCGGCAGTGACGCAAGCAGAGCCACAATACTGACTCAGTGGTCATCTCTTGTCTACGTGGTGCTGCACACGGGAATCATCCTCTTCCTTTCCCCGGTCTAGTCCCAGATTAGGCCTACTGGTCGGTCAGACTGCTATTCCCCAATTATTTGAAAAGAGGGTATTTAAAATCCTACTGACTACTCTCTCCCATTCAGACGTCTCATCACTTACTGTTACTCTGCTTTCTGTCATTCAAATACTCTTTGAACCATTGGAACTCTCTGCCTTTTAACCCAGAGTCTGTTCCTCTCATTTCTAGATTAATCGCTTGTGTGGCTTTTATACACAAATAACCCACACATAGAAGAGGAGCCTACGACGACGTTTCGGTCCGACTTGGGCCATTTACAAAGTCACTTCGACTTTGTATATGGTCCAAGTCGGACCGAAACGTCGTCGTAAGCTCCTCTCTTCTATATGCGGGCTATTTGTGTATCGTTCCAGTCACGGTATTGTGCCTTTTTTTTGTTATTTGTGGCTATTATACTTGACGTGCAGGCGAAAGGTTTAAACATAGTATAGATACCTGGATAAGAATAAGCTCAAACTGTATATAAGTTGGATAATTAAAGATTTAGAAAAACACAGTTAGTGCTGTGTCCATCAAAATGTGCTCCTGTACAGCCTAAAGTCAAAAAAAAAAAAATATGTATATATATATATATATATATATATATATATATATATATATATATATATATATATATATATATATATATATATTTCTTAAGACTAATCACCTATTAAAGATTGATGTGGGTCACAATTGTTCTATTGTAATCAAGGGAAAGCACTAAACTAATAGGGGTTATTCAGCACCTGTGGAATGTGACGCATTCAGATTCAATTCAAGAAAGATGAAGATAAGCCCTGTTCCTTGGATCAAGAGCCCCTCACCAGCATCGAGGCAAAATAATACGTAATAAGTGACAAAATAGCATCAACACACTACATTCAATATATCAACCTCCTGCTGAGTAGGATACATTTTTTTTTATATTTTATTTAAAATAATGCATTACAATGTATAAATAAATAAAATAACACAAGAACTAGCCGTTGACAGATATAATGACCTTCCATCACCCAAACCGCACCACACGCACACCCTCGTGTGGGCACTCTCCACCTCACCCATTACCCTACTCGTCCCTTGAGCTATAGCTCTTAAGTTGACACCTGAGGACGCTGCAAACTAGCCGAGATATGTACAAATTTATATACAAATAACTATGTCTTACACCTCCAAGACGAGTAAACTGCAATCCCAGGACGCATGCACAACCTGTATCACTATTCTATGGCAGGTGTGACCATAACAATAAAAACATTGCACAATATATATACATAGCACACATGAATAATTTATAATGGGTGACATCACTCACTATGCCTATCTCCCCAACAAAAAAGGGGTGGGAACCTTCCCTCCATCCCTATTGCTGCACTCCAACCCCACCTAACAAGAATACAAGAATACAATATTAAAAGGTGGTACAATAGTATATGACAAAATCCTCACTTTTACAAACAAGAGCCATATAACAACCACCACAGATTGGTCTTCAGGTCTCTTCGCACACTAACATCAGCCATGATCCTGTGTCTTAACCTGACAATCAAGGCTTAGCCACCAACACCATGTGCATTGACAAAATAGTATGCATCAGTTAAGGTAATCTACCAGTCCCGACTATTACTTCCACACTATCGGGTGGTCTCCCCCCCCAGTGCAATTCGGCCTTATCCATCTACTCCCTAACGAACATTAGAAACAATAATACAAAAAAGAAATTAGGTGTCTTATGACAGTGTTATATTACTTGTGTACACAATATACAATTGACAGTTGTACTAAGGGAATATTCAGTTCACTGTCCTTACACTCCAAATGGTACCATCTACACACGTTCTCTTCCACACACACCCACACACACATCACCCACTCACTCCCATTAGGGAGCGGGTGATGTGTGTATGCTGTGACTAAACTCACCCACGCTTGTTCCCTCCCCTGTTCACATATCCAATAAAATCCCTAATGTTAGTTCTCTGTAACCCTCCGAAAAAGCCACCTGCCACCTATTCCCGTAAATTTGCCTATTGCGGCACCATGTATGGTAGAATGCTGCAGCTAAAACTCGCCTCCTCACCTCGCAAACCCCCCGCACCCTCATAATCCATGAGATATATACAATATATATAGTCAACCATGATGGACGCCAAAGCCCTAGTGACACTCTCCTCCAACCCTCCCACATCTAGACTGAGCGCCCACAGCACCGACACCCCATATCCTCCCACCCTCCTAACCACTCTACACATCCAGTCCCGGATGTTCCCCAAACCCTCACAAAAATACACTACATGATATACCTTCTCTTCCCAACCACTGATGCCACACTGATGCCCTCTACGGCCCTTCGATTCCGAAGTACCGCCCCGTCAGCAGAATGCCATGTAGAAACCCATACATCACCTCACGCTCCCTGGGCTGTAACCTCAACTTACTAAAACGGCGCCATATATCCCCCCACGCATACATTGAGAAAATCCCCTCCACCGGCACCAAAACTCTGCCCACAAGCAGCCTACACAAGGCACCTATTCTGACCTTCTCCGGTTTCCCTGCTAATACCAAACCCTGGAGTAAGATCTCACACTCACGCAGTTCCATGCCACCATACAAAAGTCTCAATCTGGCATACACCCTATCCAACTGTCCCCCACATAATCCCTCATGCAACACCTCCCTCTTAATAAAAACACATTTAACTCGCCTTTTCAGATCTAACAACCCCAACCCACCCTGACGCACAGGTAACATCACCACCTCTCTCCGTAACCAATCACAACCTGATCCCCACAAGAATCAGAACACCCTCCGAAGTATGCCGAAGTATGTTCGTAATCGCCATCCCTGTTAAGGGGAACATGGATACCACATACCATACCTTGCTATACAATAACGTGTTAATCACGATTACCCTTTGTAGGAGAGTGAGGTGGTATGGTTGCAGTGCCCCTAGGCAACCCTGGATGCCTTCCACCAACCTAGTTGAGTTTGCTTCTCTCGTGGCCCTCAAGTCATCCACATATATAATACCACATATTTTTAGGGTCCCAGCATGCCTTCATACTATGTTACATTCCCACTCTACCCTCCCTGCCCAAACTCCCAACCCCATGATCATTAACTTCTCAAAGTTTACCTTCATACCCGTCGCACCCCCCAACAAGTGCACTGCTTCCTCTAGTTCCCCCAGCCTGGTCTCCATTCAGTAAAAGGGGTCCTGTACACACGCAAACAAGAGCTATGACATTGGACACCCCTACCTAAGACCCCTCCCCATGACAATTGCCTCCCCCAAGCAGCCGTTGATCTGCACCCTCACCCATGCGCCCCTGTACAGTGCTTCAACCCATTTTATGATTTCTTCTCCAAAACCTTGACACCAAAGTATTGCACTCAATGCTCCTCTTTCCACTCTATCATATGCCCCTGCCAATCCAAGACTAATAGTCCCCCTCCCCTCCCCTCCCCTCCCCCAAATCTTCCACAAAAACTTTGAGGATCCCATGCCCCATAATCAGTGACCTATCTGGCAATTCATATTGGTTCCCGGAAACAACTCTCCCTACTACACACTTAAACCAATTACCCAAGACCTTCACAAATAACTTGTAATCCGTGCATAGCAATGCAATGGCGAGGTAATCCCAAAGGGTATGCTGTTGCTTCCCCTTCGAAACCAACACCACCACCGCCATTGCCTGCTTCTTCCCCAATTCGCCCCCTCCATCAAATTCATCAGTCAAACCAAAAAGCTACTCAGCAGCTCCCATTGCAGCAGATAAAACTCACACAGAGCCCATTGATACCTGGCGCCTTCCCCTTATGCATCTCACTTAATGCCCTCCATGTTTAATCCTCCGTGATGACCCCACCCAATGCGTCCCAATCTCCCCTCCCCAGTTTGCACGGCACATAATCACTAACTCTAAAGCCTTCCCCTCCAGCCCACAACTGTTCCAATACACCTCATACCACCTATCGGCATATGCACTCATACCTGTCATAGTCCATAACAGCTGTCCCTCCCGATAACTGCCCATCGACGACTGGACTGCCAAACACGGGATAGCAGTGACCTGCTGCTGCTGTCTCTGTTTGCACAATACGCATGCCGATGGCCGATCACCCCATAACACCTCTTCCACTCCCCCCTGCACCCTTACCACTGCAAACCTCTTCTCCCGCACCACTCGTATATGCTCCTTCACAACATCAATTTCATCTACAGGATAAGCTCCCACCACCGCACCCTGCACATAACAATCCCATAACCTGTCCTCCAAATAATTGATTAAACCATACTTCAATTGAAATATGCGTTTTCCTTCCCTCACATAAAATTCCCTGACCCTTTCTTTTGCTACACCATCCCACCATGTCACCACATCTACCACCCCCCTCCCTTACACACTAAGCTGTTCCCATAGTGCTGTAAATCCCTCCGACCCCTCCTCGTCTGTGAGCACGCTCGTGTTCAATTCCAATAACTCTTATGCCTTTCTGCCAAAGACTCCCACCCCACGTCCACCAATACCACCCTATGATCCGAATAAGTGACTGCCACAGTGTGAAAAGACCAGTGTGTACTGCACCATGCAGTACATACCTTCCCGACCCTCACATTCTTTCGCAAGTCCTTTACCTCATACACTCTCCCTCTGAAAAACTAATGGCAACCCGCTTATAAAGGAAACCAGTCTTTTACGTATAATTAGCTCGCCAACTGAATGAGGCCATTGACCGTAAGTTTGCAGTAGGTCTCCGGAAAACGTGCTCTCCACTGTCCCCCATAAATAAGTTTGTTTCTGCAAACTGTTCTATATATGCCTGCCGCAATTGCTCTAATCCTAATTCTTCCCCCTCCCGTGTCCCTCATTCCCCAGGACATATACAGAAAATCCACCACTACATACATAATCGCCCTTTTCACTTCTCTGGAGACCCCGCGTACTTCTAATGTTAAGGCTCGCAGGGTCTCTACATTACCCCCACCCATCAACCTAAAAACCTTCGCTAACCACACTCTTACCTCCCTCAACTCTTCACAGAAATAAACCACATGGAAAGCTGTTTCCTGTTCTCCACAGTGATCGCAGGTCTGTTCCCTCACCAATCCCATTGAACACAAAACAGCTTTCGATGCTAATATCCCCATTATAAATCTATATACAAACTCCCGTACTCTCGGCATTAACTTAAGCTTTCGAAAGTCATTCCATATCATACCCCAATCATACAAGGGATAAACCGATACCCCCTGTATGATTTCCGGCCTTCTGCTCATCGTCACCAAACGTCCCACCCTAAGTTTTTCCACCTCCCTAATCAATAACAATAACCTCAGCATATCCTCGCATTCAATTCTTTTCTGCTCCACCATCTCCGAACATCCTCTATCACTTTCCCCACTCTAACCCCTCTTTCCCCCCCCTCCCTAACGAACCTCTGTTTCACATATAAAGCCTTTACTCTCGGCCCCAACGCTAAAAGGCCTACTCCTCCACTGTGTATATTCGACATCACCACCTCCTTGCTTAGCCATGCCCTTCTGAAACCCCAAACATAACGTAATGCCCTCCTCTGAATCTCATGTATGTCTGGAGTCCGCAGTGGATACACCACAGCCATACTCCACACTTTACTATAAACTAATGAATTTATGATTATCGCCCGCTGTTGTAAGGTGACGTCCCCCGCCCGTAAACTCCTTAACCTTTTTACTGCCTTCTCCACCACCACCTCCAAATTCACCTGCCTAGCCTCCCACACATCTGTCATGTATGTAACTCCACAAATTTTTAGCCTAGCCACTACTTCCCACCCAAACTCCAACCCCAAGCCCCCCCACCCAGGCACCCACCTCCAGCAAACTTGATTTTGCTCTGTTCACCCGCATGCCAGATGCCCTCCCGAAAAGCTCCAACACACTTTCCACCGTACACAATCCCTCCACTCCGACTATCAGAACAGTGGTATCATCCACATACCCCACCACATCTATACACCCATCCTTCTCCCCATTTAAAATCCCCCTCCCCTCAACGAGCCCATAAAATGGATGCTGCATACACGCAAACAATATTCGAGACAGGGGACACCCCTGTCTCAAACCCTTCTTACATCCTTACAGGCCTTCCCAACCTGCCATTAATTTGTACTCGCACCATTGCAGATGAATACATTGTATCAACCCACCTCACCACTCCCATGCCAAAACCGAGATGCAACAAACTAGCCCTCAGAAAGTTTCTATCCACACAGTCGTATGCATTTTCCCAATCAATGCCCAAAAACCCTCCCCCGTTGCAACCCTCCCAAAAAATCCCTAATGCGGCCATGCCCATCTCTCATGCTTCTGCCCAGAATACCCATCTGCCCCTTATGAATAACCCCACCTAACACCTTCATCCTATTGCCCAGTATCTTCGCGAAAATCTTGTAGTCGGCACACATTAGCGAAATAGCTCTGTACTCACTCAATACTCTTCCCTCTTGCTTTTTGTGTACTAATATGACTACACCCGTTCGCTGAGTCTGTCCTAACTGTCCCTCCAGTCGCATACAATTCATGACCTTCACCAGACAGTACTTAATGTCCTCCCATTGAGTTCTATAAAAATCATTTGATATCTCATCTATACCCAGTGCCTTGCCAGTACTCATATTGAACACAGCCTCCCCAACTTCCCCCATGCTAATCTCACCTCCCATCCCCATGCCCTCCTTTCCACATGACCCTAAACCTCTCCCCCCACACCTCCTCAATAGCATCGCCCTCCTCCCCCTTCCCCCACTTCTTTTGGAACCAGAAATCAGCATAATTGCTCATGCCTTCTGTAGTATTCAGTACCTGTCCCTTGTGATAACCACCCATATCCTCACTTACCTCCAAGTTTAAAATAGTCGAATCCTTCTGCCTTACCTTAAAACCTCGCAAAACACTTCCTGAAGGTTTATCACCCCACAGCACAGCCTCCATTCCCGCCCTTACACGTACTGCATCAAATCTACCATTATGTAACTCTGCCAACCTGTCCTTAAGTTGCACCATGTTACCGTACTGCCGCCCCCCCCCCTTTCCTCATAACACCCATTTAGCTGATATTCAAAATAATTTTGCAACCCAGACCTCCACCCTGCCTCTTCCCTTCCCTTCCTCTTATATAAACCTGCTATACCCGGCTTAGCGTGCCTTTCCCACCATTCTAAGACACACGACTCTACCTCTCTAGAATCTAAAAAAGTTTGCCACCATTCCCCAAAAGCCATACTCACCTCCTCACGAGTCTTGCATTTAATTTCCAAAAACCCGATTGTATCCTAACCATACCTTCCCAATCAAGATCTGCTATAACTGCCCTATGATCAGAAAACCCCACATCAAAAGTCCTGACTCCCAACACATGTACAGCTTCCGTTGCATAGACCCTATCTAATCTTGCAGCATAATCCCATCTGACGAATGTATACTCAACCTGCCAACCCCCCCTCCCCACAACATCCAAAACCCCCACGTCTCCAAACACATTACGTAACATGCCCAACATACACCCCGCCCCCCTCGGTTCCACAGCCCCTCCCCTAATCACACAATTCCAATCTCCCCCTATGACAGTGACTAAATGTAAACCCCTTAAATAGTACATCAAAAATTCCCTCACAAAGTTCTCCTTGACTAGTGCGTTGCTATCTGCCGGCATATAAACTCCTATAAAACAAACCCTCGTTGCACCCCACTCCCCCTCCACCCTCACGACCCCCCCTCCTCCCACCCCAAAATACGCAATGGACTGGTTTCCTTTAAAACCACAGCAACCCCACCTTTTAACCTCAAAGAGCCACTCACATACAACTTATATCCTTTCAAAGACAACTCACAACCAAACTTATAATTGTGCTCCTGAATGAAACATATATCTACATTAAATCTCTTTAAAAACCATTCCACCCATACTCTTTTAACCTCGGCTCTCAGGCTATTAACATTGATCGTTACAACCTTGAATTATGACAGTAAAGGTGGCTTGCCCCGCCGCCTTGGAATGGCACCCACGTGACCTGGCTGCTGTCTGTCTCCCAACCCCCCCCCCCCCCTTATCCTTTGAACCTTTCAGTACTTCAGCACCGCTACACCCACTCTCCGGGAGATCCAACCTGGGCTTCCAAGACTTCTTCCCAGGTCTCTGCCCTGGTGTTAAGACGTCATCCATATCAGACGTCCCAGCTGTTCTCTTGCGTGAAACTCCGTCTCCAAATGTAACCTCTTCCATGCACGCTCTGTGCACCTCAGCCACTACCATGTGCTTCTTCCCCTCATTGCACACGGTCTTCCCACGTCCCGATGAGACTGTAGTTTCCTCCAATGAGCGTCCACGCTGCTCATCATCCAGACTCCCCTCCACCTCACTCAGGAAGGTATTCAAAACCTCATCCAACATTCCATCCTGTTGCATTACAGGCTCACCGTCATCGTTCGTCGTCGTCGTCTGCTCAGGCCCCGTCCCCACAGGTAACGTAGCACATGAGTCCGTCTCCACCTCTGCTTTATCCACTTCCTCACTCCAACTGCACGATGCCTGCCTTTCGGCCGCATCTGTCTCCTGCACCACAGGACCCAACTGATGATCCACCGGTGTTGGCATCTGTTCCCTCCATCCTGGTTTCCTATGGCATTGGGCTGCCATATGGTCAAATGATCCGCACAGCCTACAAGTCCGCCTCTGTCCTGCATAGTATATGTAGACCTGCATTCGGAACTCTTCCAGTAAAACATACGAAGGAATTGATTGCCGTAACGTCATCTTCAGATTGAAGGATCCCTCGGGCAGTCCCACATAAGGCCCATTCTTCCACACTCCCAATTCCGCTGAATGAATCTTGCCATAACGACGGAAGACCGCAACCACATCATACTCTGTAGCTTCAAAGGGCACATTCCTGACTTTTATGTATGTCACATAGCTGGATACATCATGTAGACATGCCTTGAAGATAGCCTTTTTGGAAGTCGGAGTCATTGTGTCTAGTTTTTGGCGATGGAATTTAGGTCTTGTTTTGGTTTCGTAACTCCTGTTGCGAATTTGAGGCCTAAGCTGAGGGCTTGTTTCTGTGGTTGACAATGGACGAGACGAAAGATTTTGGATAATTTCAGGTCTTCCTAAACTTTTCCAATTACTATTATCGCAGAGTGTTTGTAGTTTCCTAGTAAGTCTGATCTTCTGTTGAACATTCGCTGTGGTAACTCTGATGCGAATGATTTCGGTGGTGCGTCTGTTCATGTTGCCCCGGAGTGTTGTGCCTAGTGTTCTGGCTTGGAGAAAAGCTTCCTTTGTAGCATTGTTTAAGTCATCTGCACACTCTTCAAGGTAGGTCCGAGCTGTAGCGGAGAAAGGTGGTTTGATGTTGGCAATTTGAGGAGGAGTAGATCTTGGTAAGACCATTTCTTGGATGCAATCACGAAGAAAATTGTGTCTGTTGCGAAGTGAGTAAGCTTTTAGAAGAAGGTCCAGGTATTCTCTGTGTGAAGGATCCATTTCTACTGCAGTGTTTGACACGATGGAAATAAATGGTATCAAATACCGACACAGTGGAAATATAAACACATATGCAGTATAATGTGATCTATCGAAAACCCACCAACCAAAACGATCTTCTCCACTTCTACTCTCACCACGACACCAAATCCAAACGTGGTGTAATTATAGGCTTCTTCCTGCGTGCACTCAGAATCTGCAGCAATGAGTTTCTTGAGGAAGAATGCACTATAATTGAACAAGTATTTTCTAAACTCCACTATCCTCGTCACTTCATCAGAGACTGCAGACGGCGGGCATTAAACATCTTCAACACACCCAGAGAAGACACTGCCGAGAAGAGATACATAGTCCTCCCCACCAACTCCATTGCCAAACATGTTTCCAACATCTTTTCCAATACATCATTCCAAGTATCTACCTCCACAACCACGACCATCAAGGACATCACCAGTAGTAGACAGGACAAGCCTCCATCCTCTGCAGGGGTATACATAATCCCTTGTAATGACTGCAACAAATTATATGTGGGCGAAACATCAAGAGACCTCCAAACACGTATTTCAGAACACCAATATGCAAGCAGGACTGACGATACAAGGAATGCCTGTGTACAACATCGCAATTCACACAACCATTTAATTAACTACAGAAACTCAAGACTTATCGCCACAGAAGACAACACTCAATACCGAAGAATCCTGGAATCATCGCTTATCTCTATAACCAACAATTTCAACCAGAACAACGGCTTCTATAACATAGCTGAACCACTCGCCAAGAAACTTCTCCATCGCTATCCCACATAAGAACATAGAACACTGCAGAAGGTCTACTCACAACTTGTCCACTGCTGCATTCACGGCCATCCTCTTCTCGTGGCACTTGTCAACTATGCTTGAGTAAAATCCAGCATTTATAAATTTGATGAAAATCCTCGTAACTCCGTTAACAGCCACACCATAAAGCTCTTCATTGGGTATCCCATACACATCACGAATAATCGTAGGGAGTAGCACCTGCATTGTAGAACTGCTTAGGGCACCACGTACTAGTTCCACACAGACAGTATTCACACGTCTGCCATGTCTATCCGCCATGTTGATTGCTCAAAACAGGCAAACTGTGCAGAAAATCAACTGAATCGGGAGTGCCTGCGCAGCACGTCCACACGGCCCGGAAGCGATGAGGACAATGGTGAAAATTTGAAGCCGAACAGACGAGTCATTCTGCAGTTATGGTACAGATTCCAACGATTACAAGGTTATTTTATCTATTTAACTACATCAACAAATCTGCCTACACGCAAAGAAATTTTATTTTTTATATTTTATTGAAAAAAATAATACAAGATATAAATAAATAAAAGAATACAATAACTAACCACTTGCGAATACAATGATCTAGTGTCAACCCCCATCAGACCCTAAGTGTTACAATCATATCGTATTAAAGGGTAAACCATCACCTAACAATGAAAAGAGCATGATAATACCTGCTCAGAAAATACACTAACAGAATCTAACCCTACAATACACAACTGTTACACTGTACAATAAAACCCCCGTGCACAAAGCACACAGAAGATATGATAAACATAAGAATAAAAACATTATACATTTCAATAATGAAACAAAAGGCAAACCTAAGCCTTCAATAAAATTGCCAAGACATACCACCATAATACGTCCCGCAAAGTGCTGGAAGCGCCTAACAGAGCTCCAGCACGGAACAAAACCATTAACACAACGCTTACAATTTATGTCAGCGCTCACACCAACCCCCACTGCTCTGTTAAATAAGACCCCTTGCACAAATTGCACTGTAAATGTCACAACCTACAAATTTTAAAAATACAGAACATTGACCTAAAACGTTAGGCAAAACAAAGCCTATAATAAACATTACATTAGGGCATTTCACAACGAAACCCCACCTAAACACTGGGCAAGACACATCCGCAAGTAAAGGATTTAACATTATGTATACAAGTATAATCCATACAAATAACAAAATCCTATCGTAAGGTATCAAAACGATCTAGTTACAGTACATTAAAACCTTATTTCCCTATTTGAAGCACAAAAATACATCATGAGAAGTTATATAACAAGCCTAAATCTGGCATTGAGTAACATTAACGTAGAAAAAAAAATACAAAACACGTAATAATTAAAGATTGTGATAGTAGGTTCATATACATATATCCCAGATTATATAAACCATGTGAAGGCTGATACCTTTTAAAGAACCATACATCAAACACATACTTTTTTGAATATGCTTGAGCTAAGCCAAGCATTAACAGGATATATACACATATGACCGTCACGTTCACCTATTAGCAATACACGACAGGCCATTGCTTGAGATTATCTCATGCGTCGGTGTTCGATATTTATCCATTATCAGTATCACAACAACAATACAATTATCTTAAAAGTCGACCCTAAGGTACATCAGTGTATAACTAATAGCGACGGGGGTCGCCGACGTATGCCAGGGATTGCTAAAACCTCTATAGTTTCAAAATCTAACCTTAAGGCGTCATCATACTGACGACAATATTACTATAGCATGTGTCGATTCTGCTACACAAATGATGTGTATTATAAAAGGTTAACGTACATTTTATTCGATCTATTCACTTGGCAAACAATATAACATAAAATTTTTTTCAAAGCCCCGGTTCGTTCTCGTTTATACCTTCTAGACCTTACATGACCGCCCCTTCCCAATGTTTCATCATTATTCCTCACCATTTCGAATCCAACCGTCACTCTCGCTCACACACGAAAAGGCCAGCCACGTCTACCCTCTACGGTACTAATGCCCATAAATCACGAACATGGAAATTACAATATCCCACCGAAAAAGTCGAAAGCCATCTACCCCCAGCAATCTCTCTATTCCTCTGCTGTGTACCATAAAAAAATCACTGCCAGCGCTCTGATCCTCTCTCTTGCTGATACGTGTCTGCAGGCCCATGAAGTATATACAAAGTCAGTGACTAGATATACAATCGCCCTTTGTACCAGCAACCCTCCCCCCCCCTCCCCCACATCTAGACTTAACGCTCTTAAGACACTAATTCCCTCACCTCCCACCATCTGTATAACTGCTAAACCACATTCTTACCGCTTCCAATCTCTCACAAAAATACACTGCGTGGAAAGCCGTGTCAATATCCCCACACACACAACGCTCCTTACCCACTTGCACACGTCTATTCGCTAACACCTCCCCGGAAGGCAATATATTGTGAAGGAATTTATACATGACCTCCCGTACCCCGGCCCTCAATCATAACTCCTTCAAGCGACCCCAAATATCACACCATGCATACAGTGGATATATACCCTCTACGATAGCCACCCCCTCCCTCTCTCCCACCCTTGCCAGTTTTCTAATCTTGATTCGACTTGGATCCCTTGCATAAATTAAAACCCTCAGCATGTTCTCGCATCTTGTAACATCCCCACCATTCATCCATCGTACCAAATCCCCTCGAATCCAATTCAAACCTGTACCAACCCTCCGACCCTCGCGCAAATAACTATGTTTAACGTACATACCTAATATTCTCATGTGCAGATTCATTAACCCTAGTCCACCCCGACTAGTCGGTAAATACACAACATCTCTAGCTAACCAATCACAACCTGAATCCCATATATATCTAAATACACGCTTCAATAAACGTTTCTCATCACACGCAACTAACGGATACATACTTACCACATGCCACAACTTACCAAACAAAAGCACATTCGCTACAATTACACGCTGATGCAAAGTTAAGCCTCCTGCACGCAACCCCGCCAATCAGCCTAACACCCTATCCACAGCCTCACTCGAATTAACCTTCCTCACTTCCTGAATGTTTCTCATATGAACAATTCCACATACCTTGATGTGATTTACTAAAGCCCAACCCTCCTCCTGACCTATGTCCCCACTAATGCTATCTCCCACGTGCATGAGCATTGACTTATCCTTATTGACCATCATCCCCGTTGCTCTCCCAAAAAGTTTTACCAATTCACCTACTTTTCGTAAATCCCGTGATCCCCTATATAAAATCGTGGTGTCATCCACATAGCCTACGATTCCCGCTTTTATCCCCACCCTTCCTCGCATTTCACCCTCATTCACACCCTCCCGTACAGCTCTGAAAAAAGGGTCCTGAAGTAACGCAAAAAGAATCTGCGATACAGGACACCCTAAACATAGCCTGCTCATACAAAGCCATCGTCCAACTTACTATTTCCTTCCCGAATCCTTTCCACTGCATGAACTTCCATAAAGCCTCACGCTCCACACAATCGTATGCCGCATGCCAGTCCAAAGCCAGTATTCCCCCTGCATTACCCTTCCCGCTTTCGTCAATGAACCTGCGTATAATACCTTGCCCCACACACATTGATCTTCCTGGTACCCCATATTGCCCTTCATCCAATACCTTCTCTAACACCCTTTTAATTCTATTACCTAACATTTTCGCAAATATTTTATAATCACCACACATTAATGTTATCGACCTATAATTTTGGACAGTTCCCCGTAGCCTTTTTTGGAATCATAACCACAACGTCTGTTCATTGTTGTTCCCCGAGTCTTCCGCTTTTTTTCATTTCGGTAAATAATACCACTAGAAAGTCGTGTAGGCATTCTCAGTTTTCCTTACAGAAATCACAAGGGATTATTATTATTATAATCAAAAAGAAGCGCTAAGCCACAAGGGCTATACAGCACTGCAGGGTAGGGAAGGAAGCAAGGGAATTGGATGGCAGAAGGGAGGGGGGATGATCAGCAGGTTACAGAAAACAGCGGGGCAGGGGATAGTACGGGGGTAGAGGGTAGCAAGAGATTCAAGTAGAAAGGGCTGAAAGTATCAGAATTTGTGAAGTCAGTCAGTCGTTGTCAAAAAGTCAATGAGAGAGTCCGGATGAAAGGTGGGTCCATCAGCGAGAAGGGAAGGTAAAGAGAGAGCAGCGGGGCGAAGACGACGACAGAGGTAAATTCTGCGTGCTCGTTGATAAAGTGGGCAGTCCAACAGAATGTGGCTGACTGATAATGGAGCTTGGCAATTCTCACAGAGAGGAGCAAGACGCCTCTCCATGAGATATCCATGAGTAAGACGAGTATGGCCAATGCGAAGACGGGAGAGAGTAGTCTCCCAACCTCGACACTGGTGATAAGAAGACGGCCAGTAACCTATACTCGGTTTAATAGACTGAAGTTTGTTGCCGAGTATAGTAGACCAACGTTGTTGCCAACGGGTGTGAAGGTGGGAAGATATTACAGCAAAATAGTCCGTACATGGAATACCTCTATAAGAAACTGGTAGGTCATGTACTGCTGACCGCGCAGCAGTGTCTGCCTGTTCATTGCCCTGTACGTCAACATGACCAGGGACCCAACAAAAAACAATATCTTTATGCTTAGTAAAGATGCGGCGTAGCCAAAGTTGGATACGGAGGACTAAGGGGTGAGGTGTATCAAATTTTTGTATAGCCTGTAAAGCACTAAGGGAGTCTGAGACAACCACAAATGATGACACAGGCATAGATGCAATACGGATAAGTGCTGTAAGGATGGCATATAATTCAGCAGTAAAAATACTAGCTGAAGATAGTAAATGCCCTTGTACGACGCTGTCCGGAAACACTGCTGCGAATCCTACGCCGTCAGAAGACTTAGAGCCATCTGTGTACACAGCAATGGCATGAGAATGAGAGTGAAAGTGGTCAAGAAAAAGAGAGCGGGAAGCGACCGTAGACAGTTGGGCTTTCGAGCAAGGGAGGGAGAAAGAACAGACTCGAACAGCTGGAACTTCCCAGGGGGGTAGGGAAAAGTGAGATGCTACATGTACATAGAAAGGTGGTAGTTGAAGAGAAGACAAGAGCAAATGAAGGTGAAGAGAGAAGGGACGGAGTAAGCAGGGGCGGCGAACAAATAAAGAATGTCTACTAATATCAGTGACCATTCTATAAATGGAAGGATTGCGGAGATCATGAGAGCGTACATAGTAGCGCAGGCAATGGGCATCATGGCGATCGGATAAGGATGGAACGTTCGCTTCTGCATAGAGGCTTTCGACAGGGGAAGAGCGAAAAGCACCAAGGCATAAACGTAATCCTTGGTGATGAATGGGGTTAAGGCTAGAGAGAGTAGCAGGAGATGCCGCTGAATAGATCTGGTCACCATAATCAAGTTTCGATAAAATAAGGGTGGAATGTAGGTGAAGGAGGGTTCGACGATCAGCTCCCCACGAAAGATGAGCAAGGGTTTTAAGAAGGTTCAGCCGGCTGTGACAAGTTGCCTTCAGAGAGGTAATGTGAGGTTTCCAGGATAACCTACGATCAAAGAGGAGGCCCAGAAACTTGACTGTATCACGTTCAGGGATACGGGAGCCATAGAGGTACAAAGGATGATCGGAGATGACAGAGCGTCTAGTGAAAGTGATTTGGTGGGTTTTAGTGCTGGAAAATTTAAACCCATGTGTGGTGGCCCAATTGGAAACACGGTCGACTGCATGCTGGAGAGAAACTGTAAGGAGGTGACAGTCAGCGCCTGCACAGGCAATAGCGAAGTCATCAACATAGAGTGATGACCAAATATTTGATGGAAGACTAGAGGCCAAATCATTAATAGCAAGGAGAAAAAGTGTTGTGCTCAGAACACATCCCTGGGGGACACCTTCAGCTTGGATAAAGTCCGGGGAGAGCACATTATTAACCCGAACACGGAAATGCCTGTCAGTTAAAAAGTTCTTAAGGAAGGATGGTAGATTGCCTCGAAGGCCTAAGGAGTGGGCTTGGGCTAAAATATTATACCTCCAAGTTGTGTCATATGCCTTCTCAAGGTCAAAAAATATGGCAATAACTGAGTGGTTATTCGCAAAGGCATTACGAACATACGTATCCAAGCGCAGTAAGGGGTCTATGGTAGAACGTCCCTTACGAAAGCCATATTGACGAGTGGAGAGACTGTTGTGTGTCTCTAAATACCACACTAAACGTCTATTTACTAGACGTTCCATTACTTTGCAAACTGCACTGGTAAGAGCAATGGGACGATAGTGGGAGGTTTCATGTCCCGTAGTGCCTGGTTTGCGGAAAGGGAGAACAATGGCGGATTTCCACAGCTGTGGAAGAACTCCTTGTGACCAAATAAGATTGTAAAGGCATAATAGGACTGCAAGGGCTGACTGATGTAAATGTTGTAGCATACGAATATGAATGTCGTCGGGCCCAGCTGCCGATGATCGACAAGCTGAGAGTGTTGCCTCCAGTTCTTGAAGTGTAAAAGGCACATTATACTGTTCTTCTCTGAGAGAAGAAAAGTCCAAGGGTGCTAACTCTCTGGCAGACTTTGAGGAAAGAAATGAGGGGCATAGATGGAGTCCCTGAGAAATACGGACCAGATGATTGCCAATTTCATTGGCAACATCTAGTGGGTTTGCTATATCAACACCGGCAACCCGCAGAACAGGAGCCGGGTCAGGAGAATATTTACCACTCAGTTTTCGTACTTTTTTCCAGACTGCACTCATAGAGGAAGCAGAGGTGATGGTGGAGACATAATCTCGCCAGCAAGTGCGTTTAGCGTCACGGATGACACGGCGAGCGATCGCACGCTTCTGTTTAAAATCAAGGAGTCGCTCTGTGGTTCTATTGTACCGGTACCTGCCCCATGCAGCGCGTTTCAAACGTACTGCACGAGCACAAGCAGGAGACCACCAAGGCACGCATTTCTGAGAATGCCTGCCCGAAGTTTGGGGTATAGAATGAGAAGCTGCGGTGAAAACGGAGGACGAGAAGAGGTGTAAAAGCTCTTCGATGGAGGACGAAGAAGGAACCTCTTTAAAAACAGTCAGGTGTGAGTAAAGGTTCCAATTTGCCCGATTAAATTGCCAGCGTGGGGTGCGAAGAGGTGGCGAATATGAAGGGGAAGTAAGAATGATTGGGAAATGATCACTGTCATGTAAGTCCGGGAGAACAGACCAAGTGAAGTCTAATGCGGCGGAGGAAGAGCAAACTGAGAGATCGATGCAAGAGAGAGTATGAGTCCGAGGATCAAAATGGGTGTGAGTACCTGTATTTAAAACATGGAGGGGGTGGGTGGCAAGAAAAGCCTCTAACTGAATTCCACGGGAATCACAGTGAGACCCCCCCCCCAGAGGAAATGGTGGGCATTAAAATCACCAAGTAACAGAATCGGTGGCGGTAATGACGAAACAAGGAAGGCAAAATCCGGAATAGATAATGCCCGAGAAGGAGAGAGATATAAAGAACAGAGCGTATACCACCTATGTAAGTGGATACGGGCTGCTGTGTAATGCAGCGAAGTATGAATGGCTGATGGTACGGAATATCAGTGCGGAGAAGAAGGGCACTTTCATTAAAGGTCCCATCAGGAAAAGGATCTGAAGAATACAATAAATTATAGCCTGAGATGTGAGAAATAACAGCAGAGTGTAATTTTGGTTCCTGTAAGCAAACACCAACAGGGGCAAACTGGGAGAGTAACATCTGAAGCTCACCCCGATTACCCCTGAGGCCGCGTATATTCCACTGTAAAAAGGCCATGATTGGCAATGATAAAGATACTTGAAATCCGCAGGTAAGGGTTCCTACGGACTAGAAGGGTTAGAAAAGTCCACATGCGGAGGCAGTGGAAAATGTTCAAGCAGCGAAGGAACGGTGCGCTGTGAAGAAAGGAGTTGCGCAGATGGAGCAGAGGAGAGAGAAAGAGCGGAAGGTGGATCAGTGTCCATTGATGGTTTGGTCTCTGCAATATATTCAGAGATTGCTTCAAGTGTTTCAGAATTCAGAGATGTCGTATGGGAGACAATATTGGGAATGGTAGGGGGAGGATGAGTAAAGATTGGAACTGTATTGGACTGTACCAAGGTAGGGGGGGCGAAAGGGTGGAGGGAACTGGAGAAGCGTGGCAGGGGACAGAAGAGACAGGAACCTGGGAGGTGGCAGAAGAGGAAGAAACTTGGGAGGGAACAGGGGAGGAAGGTACATTACGAGGAGGAGGGTGAACCTCTACACTTGTAACTGAGCCAGTGAGAGGGGAAGAACTAGGGACAGAGACAGGGAGGGTAAAATGAGGAGGTGGAAGATGGGTAGGAGGTGTTACCGGACCTTTTTTTGACTTTTGAGAAGTAGAGGGACGATTGGGAAGAGGTGTCGTACGAGGTCTCGTCGATACTGAGGCTTGTAAGAGAGAACTCGAAGAAGCGAGATTAGACTGAGGCGTTGAAGTAGGGACGTCTGAGCCGAGGACAGCAAAAGGATTAGATACAGGAGTGATTATGGGAGAGGTAACCACAGAGGTGGGTGTAGAAGATGGGATACCAGAAGTGGGGGGACGTTTTGAAACACGGGAATAAGAAACACGTGGGAGTCTCCCTTGGAGGCGGAGATGAGAAACTGCCATGGCATAAGGGAGACCTTCTGTCTCTTTGAGGTAACGGATTTCCCGCTCGTTTAAATAGACCTGACAACGGCGAGAGTACGAAGGGTGAGCCTCATGACAGTTAAGGCAAGAGGGAGATCGATTGCAAGACGTATTAGAATGGTCATCGGCACCACAGACTGGGCATTCGGCGATAGATCTGCAATATTTCGCTGGATGGCCAAATCGCCAGCAATTTCTACACTGTTGTGGTGTAGGGATCACCTTTCGAACTTGTAACCGATGTCCTGCTATATAAACTGAGGATGGGAGTTCTCGGCTGTCAAAAGTTAAACGAGCCACATTGCTAGGGTATCGTCTCCGCCCACGGGCAGGAAGAACGTAAGTGTCTACCTTGAGGATTGGGAGATCTTGGAGTTCCAGCTGTTCTAGAATGTCGGTGCCACATGTCTGGAAATTTTGTCGAACTATGGTATGGGGCAGAATGACGGTACCACTACAAGAATTGAGGGAATGATGTTTTTCAAGGGTGACAGGAACAGTATCTATATGGGAAAGACGAGAGAGCTCACGAGCCTGGGTAGCATTCTGTACGGTAATGATGCGCGTACCGCTCTTAAGAGCATGAAAAGAAATATCTTTACCAACATGGCGTAGGAGTGCCTTGCCAATACTATGGTCAGAAAGATAGGCAGTAGAGGAAGTTGGTCGTAAAGTGAAGAATTTAGTCCACTGTTCAGTCTGAAACTGAGCGTGGAAAGGTAGTGAAGGACGTGTCGATCGTTTCTGAGAAGAACGAGAAGGTGAAGGTGGAGAAGTATCATCAGCAGGTAATTGTCGTTGATGTTTAGGCGTGGGACCAGAGTTGGTCCGACGTGGAACGGGTCGGCGATTTGAAAATTGCCGCACCGTAGAGGGAGAGGCCGGAAGCATAGTCAGAGGAGAGCGAAGGTCTGATAAATTGAAGGAGTCAGTCGAGGCCTCAGTACCTGAAGCGGGTGAGGAAACAGCACCGGCAATAGGTACAGAGGCATGAGGAATGTCTGAAGAGTGGTCCAAAGACGAGGCGGGGTCAGAACGGGGTGCGGTATCAAGAAGGGGCCCGGGGGTACCAGGTTCATGGACTAGGGCTGCCATGGTTAGGTTACTTCTTTCTTTTTGTTTTTAAGAAAAAAAAAGAAAGAAGAAAAGAAAATAAAAATAAAAAAAAGAAAAAAAAAGGGGGGACCGGGGAGGGATAGTTCCTAGGAGGAATGAAAGGGCCAGAAATCTCCCTCCGCGCCCAAGAGGACCTCAGCACCGCAAGTAGCGCAGATGCAGCATGGAACCCGTGCCATACCCTACCCATCATGCTAGTAAACTAACAATCCGGGATAGCAACCTCACATCTGCCGAGCTACCTCGGTGGACAAAAGAGAGGGCGGCCGGATATCTGCCACAAAGCATACCTCCTTCGGCCACCACCCCCGGAATCCGAAAGGTGGCTTCCAGAGATACACTCGTCGCCCGAAAGACACCCAAAGCTACTCCGGGATACCGGAGAGGGATCGGGACATCCCCAGGCGATCCAGATTCCATGGCAAACTACGCCACCGCTAAGAACCTCAACGGAATGGGATGGACCCCGGTATCCTTTCTCCTACCCAGGAACTAGCGCGCCTGTGGGAGAAATCCCAAAGGACAAAAAGAGGAAGGGCAAAAGGGAGGAGTGGGGAGGGGGAGGAGGAAAGGAAAAAGGGGAGGATGGGGAGGATGGGATAGGGGAGGGGAGATTGGTGGGTAATTAGGTTCGGTCTGAGGAAGAAGACCGATAGGTCTAATTCCTCAGACCAAGAGCCTCTTCACCACGCCAAGGAGCCCCCCTTGAAGAGGATCACAAGGGATACCATCGATCCCCGGTGATTTCCCAGCACTCATACTCTCTACCGTTAGCCTAACCTCCTCCTCACTTATGCATCCATTCAAATTCATTCGATCCTTATTCTCTAAATCACAACATACCCATTCACCCATTTTTTCTAGCACCACCTTAGAGATCCCCACATTCTCATATTGCGATTCGTACCATTTATCCACATAGCAACTCATTCCCTTAGTTGTCATAATGTACTGTCCCCTGCTATACGTCCCCATTTGCTCGTGCACTTCCAATCCCATTAATTCTGTCGCCCTTCGGCGTTTGCCCTGCTCCCACAGGACAACTGCCGAAGGGCGATCTCCCCATAATACCTCCTGTATGCCACTCACTATCCGTGCCGCATCAAAATTACGATTATGGATATCCCCTATCATGCGCTTTAAGTTTTCAATTTCTGCCACAGGGTACACCCCCGTACCATTCACATAACAGTCCTGCAGTTGGTTTTCCAGGTAAGACAAAGTTCCACGTTGCATTTTTCGTTCCTCTACCCCACTCCTCTGATAGAAGTCTCTCGCCTTCCTCTTGCCAATCGTGTGACGTGTACTTAGCTCAGTGGTGATGTGTACTTAGCTCAGTGGTGACGTGTACTTAGCTCTGTGAAGACCTGTTTGTGTGCTCTCTGTGAATCTGAACCAGGATACCCTCTTTTGAGCAACTTTACCAGCAGCTGAGAGAAGAGCTCAGAGTTGCTAAGATGGAGATACGGCGATTAACGGAGGAGAACAAGAGGATTCGTAGTAATCCTCCTGTTGTGAGTCCCCAGGTTAAGAGGGGAGCTTGGTCAGTGGCCGGGCAACATGGAACCAAGCTGAAGATCAAGAAAACGGTTGCAGAGGCAGAAACAACGAGAAACCAGAAGACTACCGTGGAAACTTCCAACCCATTCTCGGTGCTACCTGACGAATGTGAGTGTTCTACTGGGAATGCCACAACGAGCACCAAAGAAGCATTGGCAGACGTGAGTGAGACATCCCTAAAAACCCCAACGAAGACCATCGAGAACGTCTTGACGAATTCTACAAGTGGTGTAATGCTACCTGGCGAATGTGAGTCGACTACTTGGAGCATCACGACGGACGACGCCAAGGAAGGTAAAAACATTGTTGTTGTTGGGGATAGCCAGATTAGGTACATGGATAGGGCATTCTGCTTGAAGGATAGGAGTAGGAGGCAGAGAGTGTGTTTTCCTGGGGCTGGGATGAAGGATATTGTTAGCCGTCTGGATGACATCATGAGAGGTAATGGGAGCAATCCTATTATCTGTCTCAGTGCTGGAGGCAACGATGTTGGCAGACGTAGGAGTGAGGACCTGATTAGCAGGTATAGGTCAGCAATAGAGATAATTAGGAGGAAGGGTGGGAAACCTGTCATACGTGGCATTTTGCCAAGGAGAGGAGTTGGAAATGAATGGTTGTCCAGAGCAATTGGTGTCAATTGCTGGCTGGACAAATACTGTAAGGAAAATGCGGTAACATTCGTTGACAACTGGGACCTCTTCTATGGCAGAAATGACATGTATGCCAGGGATGGGGTTCACTTATCTAGGTGTGGGGTGGGAGCACTGGCCAACGCAGTGGAGGGAGCTGTTAGGTCTTTAAACTAGGAATAGTTAGTGGTATGGGTTTTGGCGGGAAAACTGTGAAGTCTCAGGGTAGAAACACGAGTACTAGGAGAACTAGTAATAGGCAAAATGAGGTGGATATTGGAAAGCCAGTGGCACTAATTGACAAGGACAGTAATAGGTTTAGTGGAATAACAGAAAGGAGCAGGAAGGGTAAAGAGAGAGGAGGGTCTTTAAGTATTTATTACATAAATAGTCGCAGTGCTAGGAATAAGATGGACGAGTTGAGACTAGTTGCTAGTGCAGGTAACATAGATGTATTTGCCATTACTGAGACGTGCTTTAATTCAAAAAGTCGGGACATGCCTGCAGAATGTCACATTCAGGGTTTTAAATTGTTCCAAGTAGATAGAAGTATCGGGAAGGGGGGTGGGGTGGCAATGTATGTCCGAGATCGCTTGAACTGTTGCATAAAAACGGGTATTAAGTCTGAAGTAACACATACAGAGTCTGTTTGGATAGAATTTTCAGAGGGGCATGAAAATTTAATTTTAGGTGTGATATACCATCCCCCAAATATAGATAGGGACCAGGGGAGACTACTATGGGAGGAAATTGTTAGGGCCACAAGGCACGATAATGTAGTAATTCTAGGAGACTAACTTTAGTCATATTGATTGGAATTTCTTGACTGGGAATTTAGAATCATACGACTTCTTAGAAGTAGTTCAGGATTGTTTTCTGAAGCAGTTTGTGACAGAACCTACAAGGGGTAATAACCTGCTTGACATAGTTCTAGCAAACAATGAATCCCTTGTTAATAATTTAGAAGTTTCAGAGGAACTGGGTGCTAGCGACCACAAATCAATTACATTTAGAATTGAATGGAAGTATGATAGTAGGGATAACTCAGTAACAGTCCCAGATTTTCGCTTAGCAGATTACGATGGGCTTAGAGAACACTTATCATCTGTTGACTGGGGTAACGAAGAGAGCTATCAATATGACAGTTTTCTGAACACAATACATGCTGCTCAAAGAACGTTTATCCCTTATAAAGAAATTAGATCAAATAGAAATGACCCAAAATGGATGAATAATAGGCTGAAATATCTACTAGGGCATAAGAAAGGAATTTATAGGCGTATCAAAAGAGGCGAGGGTCATCTTATGAATCAGTATATTGACATTAAGAGGGACATTAAAAAGGGGATAAGAAAAGCCAAAAGGGACTATGAAATTAAAGTTGCTAGGGATTCTAAAACTAACCCAAAAAGTTTTTTCCAGGTATATAGAACAAAAGTCAGAGATAAGATAGGTCCTCTTAAAAATAACTATGGGCATCTTACTGACAATTATTATTATTATTATAATCAAGGGGAAGCGCTAAACCCGTAGGATTATACAGCGCCTGGGGGGATGTGGAAGGCATTCAGGCTTAATTCGGGGAACTGGAGCATAGATTCAATTCCCTAAATCAAGAGCCCCTCACCAACAGCAAGGAACCTTCCCTGAGGGGTCTTACTGACAAAGAGAATGAAATGTGCTCGATTTTAAATAATTATTTTCTCTCGTTTTTTACACAGGAAGACACTAATAATATTCCGGTAATCAATTTTTATAGTGGGCCAGAAGATAAATTATGTAACATCACAGTCACTAGTGAAATGGTTGTGAAGCAGATAGACCAACTGAAGCAAAATAAGTCACCGGGTCCTGATGAGGTTTTTTCAAGGGTTCTAAAGGAATGCAAAATGGAAGTCTGTGAACCATTAACTAATATTTTTAATTTATCTCTTCAAACAGGTGAAGTGTCTGATATGTGGAAGATGGCTAATGTAATTCCTATTTTTAAAACAGGGGACAAGTCGTTACCGTCAAATTACCGCCCAATAAGCCTGACCTCAATTGTAGGCAAATTACTAGAGTCAATTATAGCTCAAATTATAAGAAGCCATCTCGATAAGCATAGCTTAAGGATACTCAGCATGGATTCACAAGAGGCCGGTCTTGTCTAACTAATTTATTAACTTTCTTCAGTAAAGCTTTTGAGGCTGTTGACCACGATAAAGAATTTGATATTTACTTAGATTTTAGTAAGGCATTTGATAGAGTTCCGCACCAAAGACTGTTGAAGAAAGTAGCAGCTCATGGCATTGGGGGAAGTGTGCTCTCGTGGATCGAATCATGGCTCACAGACAGGAAGCAGAGTGTGTCCATAAATGGGGTTAAATCCGAGTGGGGATCAGTAACAAGTGGCGTTCCACAGGGATCAGTCTTGGGCCCGTTGTTGTTTATAATGTATATCAATGATCTTGATGAAGGAATTACTAGTGATATGAGCAAATTCGCCGATGACACGAAGATAGGTAGGATAATTGATTCAAACGTAGATGTTAGGGAACTTCAGGAGGATTTAGACAAACTCTACTCTTGGTCAGAAAAGTGGCAGATGCAGTTCAATGTAGATAAATGCAAGGTTCTGAAGTTCGGGAGTGTCCATAACCCTAGCACTTATAAGTTAAATAATGTAGAACTTAGCCATACAGATTGCGAAAAGGACTTGGGGGTTATGGTAAGCAGGAACCTTAAACCAAGACAGCAATGCCTAAGCGTACGTAATAAGGCAAATAGATTACTGGGATTTATATCAAGAAGTGTAAGCAACGGAAGTCCAGAGGTCATACTGCAGCTTTACACATCATTAGTAAGGCCTCACCTAGATTATGCAGCTCAATTCTGGTCTCCATATTACAGAATGGACATAAATTCGTTAGAAAACATTCAGCGTAGGATGACTAAATTAATACATAGCATAGCATTAGAAATCTTCCTTATGATGAAAGATTGAAGACTCTTAAGTTACATTCACTTGTTAGACGAAGAATGAGGGGAGACCTGATCGAAGTGTATAAGTGAAAGACAGGTATTAATAAAGGGGATATTAACAAGGTCTTGAGGATATCTCTCCAAGAGAGAACCCGCAGTAATGGATTTAAATTAGATAAGTTTAGATTTAGAAAGGACATAGGAAAGTATTGGTTTGGAAATAGGGTAGTTGATGAGTGGAACAGTCTACCTAGTTGGGTTATTGAGGCTAGGACTTTGGGTAGTTTCAAATTTAGGTTGGATAAGTACATGAGTGGGAGGGGTTGGATTTGAGTAGGACTTGCACATCGGAGCTTGTTTCTTGGGTGGCATTGAAAATTGGGTTGGTCAAATGTTTGTTAGTGGGATGAATTGTAAAGGACCTGCCTAGTATGGGCCAACAGGCCTGCTGCAGTGTTCCCCCTTTCTTATGTTCTTATCTAGGTGAATGTTGATAAATTAGACATATGCAACTCTTGGGTATCTTTATTGAGGAAACGTTTCGCCACACAGTGGCTTCATCAGTCCATACGTAGGAGAAACTTGAACAGGAGGAGAATGAGGTAATCAGTCTCTCAACCTTGAGTCGATGTGTTCAGTCCATCAATCTTGAATAGAATATCTAGGTGAAGTAGAGCATGATCATACAGAATGTGAAAAAGACTTGGGAGTCATGGTAAGCAGAAATCTAAAGCCAAGACAGCAGTGCCTTAGTGTGCGCAACAAGGCCAACAGATTACTTGGAATTATCTCAAGAAGTATAAGTAACAGAAGTCCAAAAGTTATTTTACAGCTCTATACATCACTAGTGAGGCCTCATTTGGATTATGCTGGTCAGTTTTGGTCCCCTTACTACAGGATGGATATAGACCCATTAGAGAACATACAGAGAAGAATGACTAAAATGATTTACTGTGTAAGGAACCTCCCGTATGAAGATAGACTCAAAGCCTTGGTTTAGAAAGACACTTAAGCAAACACTATAACATTTATTAGAAAACGTTTCGGTCCTGGGACCTTGATCACTTCTAACCAACTTGTCTTTCTAAACCAACTTGTCGGTGAACATTAAAATGGTATAAAATACCGACAGGTTGTTAGGTAAGACACATATGCAACAGTTAGGTATCTTTATTTCGAAACGTTTCGCCTACACAGTAGGCTTCTTCAGTCGAGTACAGAAAAGTTGATAGAAGCAGAAGATACTTGAAGACGATGTAATCAGTCCATCACCCTTAAAGTTTTGAGGTGGTCAGTCCCTCAGTCTGGAGAAGAGCATTGTTCCATAGTATGAAAGAATATGGAGATGAAGTGACAGGATGGAGCCTTATATAGAGCCAAGAGGTGAGACGTAGGTCACTTGGCGCTATATAAGGCTCCATCCTGTCACTTCATCTCCATATTGTTTCATACTATGGAACAATGCTCTTCTCCAGACTGAGGGACTGACCACCTCAAAACTTTAAGGGTGATGGACTGATTACATCGTCTTCAAGTATCTTCTGCTTCTATCAACTTTTCTGTACTCGACTGAAGAAGCCTACTGTGTAGGCGAAACGTTTCGAAATAAAGATACCTAACTGTTGCATATGTGTCTTACCTAACAACCTGTCGGTATTTTATACCGTTTTAATGTTCAATCTGTCAGACACTGCAACACAAGGGTATGTGTACGAAAGGTATATAATACCGACAAGATGAGATTAAGACACATGTGCAACATCTGGGTATCTTTATTGTAAACGTTTCGCCATCCAGTGGCTTTATCAATAATAAAGCCACTGGATGGCGAAACGTTTACAATAAAGATACCCAGATGTTGCACATGTGTCTTAATCTCAACACAAGGGTATCTTGGTACAGACCTGCAATCAACTTCGACAACCTCCACTAGTGAGAACGGCTGGATTTGAGAGGGACCTGACCTCCCAACATCTGAGTTCTTACCTCTTCTAGTGACCTACGTCTCACCTCTTGGCGCTATATAAGGCTCCATCCTGTCACTTCATCTCCATATTGTTTCATACTATGGAACAATGCTCTTCTCCAGACTGAGGGACTGACCACCTCAAAACTTTAAGGGTGATGGACTGATTACATCGTCTTCAAGTATCTTCTGCTTCTATCAACTTTTCTGTACTTGACTGAAGAAGCCTGCTGTGTAGGCGAAACGTTTCATAATAAAGATACCTAACTGTTGCATATGTGTCTTACCTAACAACCTGTCGGTATTTTATACCATTTTAATGTTCCTCTACGGGTCTTATCGTGCCATGCCTTTTTCCCCTATCTTTGTCCGGGAGTTAGAACGTCGTCACTATCTGTCGTCACCGCAGCCCTTTTGCGACAGCCACGATCGATGATCATGTCAACTTCGGATCTGTCATCCCTGTGTACCTCCACAGTCACAACCTGGTGTTCTACAGTCGGCTTTGTGACACCTCCCTCTCCCTCTTGTACACGGACATCCTCCAGCCCACCCTGGAGTCCATCAGCTGTTGAAGCTTCCAACAAAACGTTTAAAGCCTCTCGAATGGATGCCTCCATGTCATCCTGGGCGGGTGCATATGCATCCTCCAGTGTCGCTGACACCAAGCCTACATCCTCCTCCACACCCGGTAGAGTTACGCAGGCAGGTGACTCCTCTGTCTCCCCCTCTACCTCCTCACTCCACAGTTTCCCACGCTGTGTAGCCCCAGCGTATAACTGCGGTACTGCTGTCACCTCCGTCCTCGTCGCGACCTCTGGTCTTCCACGCCTCGTCGGACACTGTGCTGAAATGTGGTCATACACCCCACAGTCTACACGTGCGCCTTTGACCTGAATATGTCACATACACTTGCGTTCTGAAGTCCTCCATTACCACATACGACGGTATCGGGTGCTTAATACGAGAGAACAGTCCTTTTCGGCTACATCATTGGGAAGTTGGGTCTGACTGTCGCTTAGTGCGCGTTGACGGGTGGTGGGGTACGATGAGAGTCGGATTCATTAGTGTTTATGGACCTGCAGCGAGGGATGCGAGTACGAAAAATCAGTTTTTTCAGGAGACGCTTGTGTATCACTTCCGGTCGCTACCCGCGGTAACCGTCGTGGGAGGTGACTGGAATTGCGTTACACGACGTCGGGATGTGGAACCGCGGAGTAGTGGGTTTTATTCTCAACTTTTGGGTGATATTTTGCAAGGGGTTGCGTTGCGCGACGTGGGAGGTGATGTAGTTGGTGGGGTGGATTTTACTTTTGTCCGACAGGGTTACGCAGCTCGACTTGATAGGATCTATGTAGCGCGTGCTATTGACATACAGTGTCCAGACATCGTGCGGTATTGGTAAGTCTCGCCTGGGCTGGTTTGCCACAAGTCGTTCTTCGATTTTGGAAATTAAATGTTAGTCTTTTAAACGGAGATGAAATTCATGACTTATTTCGTCGGATGTGGTCTCAATTATGGAATAATGGGATGGGTGTCGTAGATATTCTAGATTGGTGGGATGTAAGGGGTAAACCCTGTATTAAATCCTTTTTTCGGGCAATGAGTAAAGAGGCGATACAATTACGTTATGGGAAGTTAAATTACTTACGGCATCAATTACGTGCGTGTTACGAGCCACGTGCAGAATATCCGGTAACCACCATCGCCGCCCTGAAAGCGGAAATATCAGGTTTACAAAATCAGTTATTTCAGGGGACACGAATTGCGGCGGGAATTGATGAAGTCCTTTAGGGAGACCGACCATCTGCGTATGTTCTACGGGAACAAAATCAGCGTCGTCAGGTGTTCAATATAATGGGTTTTACGGTGCGGGACGGGGTTGAGTCCTCCCCGTCGGGTACGACGATAATGGATACCGATCGTATGAGTCTTTATGCTGACATAGTTTACCGTGATACATTTAGTGGTAGTCGAGATCGTACTGTTGCCATGGATGTCGTCCAGTCGTGGGTGACTAGTAAATTAATAGAGGATGAACAGCTATATGCTATGGGGCCTGTTGGTGCTGATGAAATACGGACAACTTTGCAGGACATGAAACAAGGAAAATCGCCGGGGTCAGACGGGTTGCCATGTGAATTTTATTTAGAATTCTGGGGCGAGTTAAGCGAGTTTCTTGTTAGGTTATTAAATAGTATGAAAAATAGGGGTTATTTAAGTAGGTCTCAACGAGAAGGTATTGTGGTTCTTGTTCCGAAAAAAACGAATGTACTGATACACATGATTAACATAAGAACATAAGAACATAAGAAAGGAGGAACACTGCAGGAGGCCTGCTGGCCCATACTAGGCAGGTCCTTTACAATTCATCCCACTAACAAAACATTTACCCAACCCAATTTTCAATGCTACCCAAGAAATAAGCTCTGATGTGAAAGTCCCACTCAAATCCAACCCTTCCCACTCATGTACTTATCCAACCTAGATTTGAAACTACCCAAAGTCCTAGCCTCAATAACCCAACTAGGTAGACTGTTCCACTCATCAACTACCCTATTTCCAAACCAATACTTTCCTATGTCCTTTCTAAATCTAAACTTATCTAATTTAAATCCATTACTGCGGGTTCTCTCTTGGAGAGACATCCTCAAGACCTTATTAATATCCCCTTTATTAATACCTATCTTCCACTTATACACTTCGATCAGGTCTCCCCTCATTCTTCGTCTAACAAGTGAATGTAACTTAAGAGTCTTCAATCTTTCTTCATAAGGAAGATTTCTGATGCTATGTATTAATTTAGTCATCCTACGCTGAATGTTTTCTAACGAATTTATGTCCATTTTGTAATACGGAGACCAGAACTGAGCTGCATAATCAAGGTGAGGCCTTACTAATGATGTATAAAGCTGCAGTATGACCTCTGGACTTCTGTTGCTTACACTTCTTGATATAAATCCCAGTAATCTATTTGCCTTATTACGTACGCTTAGGCATTGCTGTCTTGGTTTAAGGTTGCTGCTCACCATAACCCCCAAGTCCTTTTCGCAATCTGTATGGCTAAGTTCTACATCATTTAATTTATAAGTACTAGGGTTATGGGCACTCCCAAGCTTCAGAACCTTGCACTTATCTACATTGAACTGCATCTGCCACTTTTCTGACCAAGAATAGAGTTTGTTTAAGTCCTCCTGAAGTTCCCTAACATCTACGTTTGAATCAATTATCCTACCTATCTTTGTGTCATCGGCGAATTTGCTCATATCACTAGTAATTCCCTCATCAAGATCATTGATATATATTATAAACAACAACGGGCCCAAGACTGATCCCTGTGGAACGCCACTTGTTACAGATCCCCACTCGGATTTAACCCCATTTATGGACACTCTCTGCTTCCTGTCAGTGAGCCATGACTCGATCCACGAGAGCACTTTTCCCCCAATGCCATGGGCTGCCACTTTCTTTAACAGTCTATGGTGCGGAACTCTATCAAAAGCCTTACTAAAATCTAAGTAAATAATATCAAATTCTTTATTGTGGTCAACAGCCTCAAAAGCTTTACTGAAGAAAGTTAATAAATTAGTTAGACAAGACCGGCCTCTTGTGAATCCATGCTGAGTATCATTAATCAAGCTATGCTTATCGAGATGGCTTCTTATAATCTCAGCTATAATTGACTCTAGTAATTTGCCTACAATTGAGGTCAGGCTTATTGGGCGGTAATTTGACGGTAACGACTTGTCCCCTGTTTTAAAAATAGGAGTTACATTAGCCATCTTCCACATATCAGACACTACACCTGTTTGAAGAGATAAATTAAAAATATTAGTTAATGGTTCACAGAGTTCCATTTTGCATTCCTTAAGAACCCTTGAAAAAACCTCATCAGGACCCGGCGACTTATTTTGCTTCAGTCTGTCTATCTGCCTCACAACCATCTCACTAGTGACTGTGATGTTACATAATTTATCTTCTTCTAGCCCACTGTAAAAATTAATTACTGGAATATTGTTAGTGTCTTCCTGTGTAAAAACTGAGAGAAAATAATTATTTAAAATCAAGCACATTTCATTCTCATTGTCAGTAAGGTGCCCATAGTTATTTTTAAGGGGACCTATCTTATCTCTAACTTTTGTTCTATAGACCTGGAAAAAACTTTTTGGGTTAGTTTTAGAATCCCTAGCAACTTTAATTTCATAGTCCCTTTTAGCTTTTCTTATCCCCTTTTTAATGTCCCTCTTAATGTCAATATACTGATTCATAAGATGACCCTCACCTCTTTTGATACGCCTATAAATTCCTTTCTTATGCCCTAGTAGATATTTGAGCCTATTATTCATCCATTTTGGGTCATTTCTATTTGATCTAATTTCTTTATATGGGATAAACGCTCTTTGAGCAGCATGTATAGTGTTCAGAAAACTGTCATATTGATAGCTCTCTTCGTTACCCCAGTCAACAGATGATAAGTGTTCTTTAAGCCCATCGTAATCTGCTAAGCGAAAATCTGGGACTGTTACTGAGTTATCGCTACTATCGTACTTCCATTCAATGCTAAATGTAATTGATTTGTGGTCGCTAGCACCCAGTTCCTCTGAAATTTCTAAATTATTAACAAGGGATTCATTGTTTGCCATAACTAAGTCAAGCAGGTTATTTCCCCTTGTAGGTTCTGTCACAAACTGCTTCAAAAAACAATCCTGAAATACTTCTAAGAAGTCGTACGATTCTAAATTCCCAGTCAAGAAATTCCAATCAACATGACTAAAGTTAAAGTCTCCTAGAATTACTACATTATCGTGCCTTGTGGCCTTAACAATTTCCTCCCATAGTAGTTTCCCTTGGTCCCTATCTAAGTTAGGGGGACGGTATATCACTCCTAAAATCAGTTTTTCATGCCCCTCTGAAAATTCTATCCAAACAGACTCTGTATGTGTTACTTCAGACTTAATACCCGTTTTTATGCAACAGTTCAAGCGATCTCGGACGTACAATGCCACCCCACCCCCCCTCCCAATACTTCTATCTTCTTGGAACAATTTAAAACCCTGAATATGACATTCCGCAGGCATGTCCCGACTTTTTGAATTAAACCACGTCTCAGTTAAGGCAAATACATCAATGTTACCTACACTAGCAACTAATCTCAACTCGTCCATCTTATTCCTAGCACTACGGCAATTAGCATAATAAACATTGAAAGACTCTCCTTTCTCTTTACCCTTCCTGCTCATTTCTATTTTTCTACTAAACCTATTACCGTCTTTATCACCCAAGGCGATTACCCTGTTAAACACTGATTATAAATTATATGAAAAAATTTTGTACAACCGCCTTAAACCCATCCTAGAGAAGGTTTTACATCCAGGTCAGGCTGGTATTCCGGGACGATCGCTCTATTTAAACCGAAAGGTACTTGGTGATTTTGTTCGCGACCACCAAAGTGAAATGGGTAGGGGAGGAGGAATTTTGGCGTTAGATTGGAAGGCTGCGTTTGATAACGTTGATCATCTAGTGTTGAAAATCATAATGGAGCAGCTGGGTTTTGCACGAATGATTATTAAGTGGGTTATGTCATTGTATACTGACGCGAGTTTACGCGTCCAGGTGAATGGGAAATTAGGTACGACTGTATCCTTACATCATGGGATTCGCCAGGGGTGCCCGTTATCGCAAATTTTATTTGCTATTTATCAGGAACCATTGTATAGGGCATTGGCAGCTGGGTGTGAGCAGCATCCATGTAATGGGCAGTGTGGTAGGCCTATCCATATTGTTGGCTATGTTGATGATACAACGCTAATGCTTACAGATGCCGGTAGTTTGTCTGCCGTAGATCGTATTGTGATCACTTTTAGCGAGGCAACGGGTATGATATGTAATAAGGATAAGTCTGGACTATTACTTTTAGGGCCGTGGCAACGAGGTCCAATCTCCGTGGAGAGTCCGTGGGTGGTGCGTGAATCTTTGAAAATATGCGGGTTAATTCATGCGGCTAGTAGTACTGAAGGACGTGTACTCAATTCTAAGATGGTGGTTGATAGCGTTATCCGGCGTGTGGGTATGCTGAGATTACATGGGTTAACTCTCCACCAACGGGTGATAGTTACAAACTCCATCCTATATGCTAAAGTGTGGCATGTTGTGCGTGTATCTTTGTTGTGCCCAAGAGATGAGACACGTTTATTGGTGCGTGTGTTTCGGTTTATCTGGGGAAGTCGTTGTTGCTGGTTACGACGCAGTGTGCTTAGTTTAAGTGTTCGCAAAGGGGGGTTGGGATTATTAGATTTTCATGCATCAATGCTTGCCCTTTTTGTCAAGCACACATACGTGCAATACCTGCGAGTGACAGGTAATCCAGTTAGCGAGACGTATCAATACCTGTGCGAGTGTGTTAAGGGGCATGATTGTCATATATGCGTAGATACGTTGCGCGTGCTTACAGTTGTTTCGAATTCGCGCACGTGTAAATTGCGTATCTTAGTTCGGGAGACTATGGAAGCCGACTTGGCACCGGTCTGTAGTCAGTTTCCGTTGTACACTTGGGCTGATGTTTGGAACCGTCTGGTGGATCTTCCGTTGCGACCCATAGTTCGTGAAACGGTATATTTTTTCATAACATCTTGCCGTCCGGGTCCGTTTTGTGTACACGACGGTTACGTGATATTCCGTCCTGTAGCGATTGTGGGATAGAAGAAACTGTTTTTCATGCGATTTATTTTTGCGACCGGTTAGAAGCCGTGTGCTGTTGGCTCGGTAGACTTATTAGGTGGGTGGGTGGGGGGGGGTTGTCTCCCTTACGTGTCCTTAGTTTAGACGTGGGGGGGGGGGGTCCCGGATGATGTCCAAAGGGCATTGGGGGTGTTAGTATCAGATTTTATTCATACATCTTGGGTGCTCCGGACAGCTGGAACAATTGAGAGGGTACACGGTATTATAGCAGTCATGTATCGAACCAAGTGTAGGAACAAGCTGTTGTTTGGGAATCGTTGGGAGCGTAGTTTTCCATATACCTACCGTAGTTTCCGTGTTCCGGATTTATGGAATTTGTACGACGTAAAAACGTAAAAGGACTGGTCTCTCGTATGTGTTTTGAGTGCGTGGTTTGGTGTGAGAGTAATAAGTAAGGTTGTGTTTGGTGTGAGAGTAATAAGTAAGGTTGTGTTTGGTGTGAGAGTAATAAGTAAGGTTGTGTTTGGTGTGAGAGTAATAAGTAAGGTTGTGTTTGGTGTGAGAGTAATAAGTAAGGTTGTGTTTGGTGTGAGAGTAATAAGTAAGGTTGTGTTTGGTGTGAGAGTAATAAGTAAGGTTGTGTTTGGTGTGAGAGTAATAAGTAAGGTTGTGTTTGGTGTGAGAGTAATAAGTAAGGTTGTGTTTGGTGTGAGTAATAAGTAAGGTTGTGTTTGGTGTGAGAGTAATAAGTAAGGTTGTGTTTGGTGTGAGAGTAATAAGTAAGGTTGTGTTTGGTGTGAGAGTAATAAGTAAGGTTGTGTTTGGTGTGAGAGTAATAAGTAAGGTTGTGTTTGGTGTGAGAGTAATAAGTAAGGTTGTGTTTGGTGTGAGAGTAATAAGTAAGGTTGTGTTTGGGTACGAGAAAGTGTAAGGAAGGTAAAATAGAAGTTTATTAGATTGTTTTTATTATCCTTGGACTCGTAGTACAGTTTTCATGTGTCAGACCGTGACTTTTAAATCTCCATCAAACAAATGTACTATTGCTATATAGTATTGTAACCATTATGAGTTACAGGTCACGGTATAGTTTGGAATAAATTTATGAACATCATATGTATATGATGTGTAAATAAGAGTCAGTTATTATTTATTGGTTGTAACATGTCTTGCCGAGCTCAATAATTACATCATTACCTAATGTTTTAATTAATGTGGATTGATTTGTCCAGTCACTTGACAGTGGACATAGTTTCACTCGTATGGAGTTTGAAGGATAATTTTGTATTGTATTATCATTGTCGTGTCAAGTCCACTTAGTTGGAAACTGTTTCCTATATTATGGTTGTTGTTCACTGTATACGTATAATGTTTCCTATATTATGGTTGTTGTTCACTGTATATGTATAATGTTGTTATTCTATATTATGGTTGTTGTTCACTGTATATGTATAATGTTGTTATTCTATATTATGGTTGTTGTTCACTGTATATGTATAATGTTTCCTATATTATGGTTGTTGTTCACTGTATATGTATAATGTTTCCTATATTATGGTTGTTGTTCACTGTATATGTATAATGTTTCCTATATTATGGTTGTTGTTCACTGTATATGTATAATGTTATTCTATATTATGGTTGTTGTTCACTGTATATGTATAATGTTGTTATTCTATATTATGGTTGTTGTTCACTATGTGTATAATGTTGTTATTCTATATTATGGTTGTTGTTCACTGTATATGTATAATGTTTCCTATATTATGGTTGTTGTTCACTGTATATGTATAATGTTGTTATTCTATATTATGGTTGTTGTTCACTGTATATGTATAATGTTGTTATTCTATATTATGGTTGTTGTTCACTGTATGTGTATAATGTTGTTATTCTATATTATGGTTGTTGTTCACTGTATATGTATAATGTTCTTATTCTATATTATGGTTGTTGTTCACTGTATATGTATAATGTTTCCTATATTATGGTTGTTGTTCACTGTATATGTATAATGTCATTATTGCAGATGAGTTTAGTTTTAAATTTACTGGGCTCCTGAGTATTAGTTTGTTCTTATTCGTATTGTCAAAGTTAGATAAGTTTTCCCCGACCTATCTATGTATAATATAGATATCAGTTATCGTATCGTTTTATGTTATTTATTATTTCGTGTGTTTTAATAAAATATATAAAAAAAAAATCCTATTTTAGAGAATATATTATTTAGGGGTAAGTAGGTGACATGCAGCCTTAATGATCCTCGTGTAGTTGATAAGCTTCAAACCCAGTTAACCAACCAACACCGGTTGGCTGGGAAACGGAATGCAGTCAGGTTTGACTCGAGGACGAGAAGGATTTGTTTGCTTTGTTTTGCTTACACAGAACCAGAAATGTTTGGTTGTGCAGTGGGTGAAGCTGTTACAAACATTATTAATTGTACACTGTCATTCCTCGCCCAGCTGCCGGTGAGGATGGACGTTTGCTACTCCTCTCTGACAGGCGCAAGTGCTAGCCAGGCTGTCACAATGGTGGTTGGGGTGCGACGCAGAATTAACACTGTCGGCATAGAATTACTGAGAGGTACAATTAATCAAGATTCGGCGTTGACGTTGTTGCCTCTGATTATTCGAGAGACATATGGGATTGAGGATTGCGACCTTTACGGTGTAGCCTTAAATGGAAACTACCGAATGTTCGTGAAACTGCTGTCATCACACGTGTATGAGGATCTACTTGCTCAATATCAGGATGTTGCTATCGAGGTTAACGAGGGCATCCTGGTAAAGATGGTCGATGTTTCGAGTCAATTTACGTATGTAAAGTTACGTAATGTGCCTTTCGAGGCAAATGAAGCTGACCTACGTAGTGTGTTAGGGAAGTTTGGAACTGTACACGTAGCTCAACAAGGCAAGTGGACGGCAGGGGCTTATGTGGGTTATTCAGAAGGTAGTTTTAGCCTAAAGATGACTGAGGCAACCTATACCTTCGTATGTGTTCTTAGAGGAATTTAGGACACAAATACTCGTAACTTACGCTGGCCAACGTAGAACTTGTAGACTGTGTGATGGTTATGATCACATAGCGGCTGAATGTGTGCGGCGGAGGACTGGCCAGGGAATACCAAGGAGTGACATTACGAGGCGAGGACCTACAGTGACAGATCAGAACCGCCAGGATGGACGTAGGCGTGGTCGGTTGTGGAGTGAGGAAGTGGAGGAAATGCAACGTGAGGTGGAGCATGAGGGTGCAGTGCAGCAATTGAGTGCGTCTGCAGAGGATGTGATGCACGAGGCGGACAAGGACGTACCGAATGACGTAGAAATTGACGTAGTGCTTGAGACAGTTTTGCAGGAGATGTTCCCTAAATCGGAGGAAGCCTTGACAGAGGTAACGACGGGAGACCAGGTACAGGGACAAGGGGAAGCATGCGGGTCTGAAGAAAGGAATGTAATGTCGGCTTGGCCAAGTAGTGAGAAGGGGAATGAGGTGATAGAGGTGGAGGTGCACAATGAGGAAGGTCAGGAGACTAGCATGGCGGAAGAGGAAGTGTCGAGGAAGCGGGCAGCTGTCACGTCTGACTCGGATGACGTCCTCACTCCAGCACAAAGACCAGGGAAAAAGGCGGGGATTGAAGGTACGTGTGTAGAGGCACAGAGAAAAAACGCCAGCAAGGGGTTAGGAGTGGAGGGGATGGGGCGAGTGCCAAGGACGGTGTGTATGAGGCTACTGGACAGCGGAAAAATGTGGTGGGGAAAAGTGGGTGGAAAACGTAAGCAGGCCTAAGGTGTATGACAATTAATGTTAATGGTTTATGTAAGAGTGGTAAGTGTGTATGGTTGCGAGGACTGCTGTATCGTTACAAGGTAGATGTTGCCTTTATACAAGAGCATAACTTGAAAATAGGAAAATTGCTGGAGGTGGATGGATATAGGGCTTTTGTAACTCCAACGACACGTTTAAAAGGTGGAGTAGGTGTTTTAATTCGTGAGGCAAGCCCGTTTGTTTTGCAAAGGTTTGAGGGGGGGGGTGAGGGAAGAATAATGAGAGTGGACGGGTGGTGGATGCGTGAACGCGTGTCCTTTGTTGGAGTGTATGCTCCGGCGGAGAACGATGCGAGGGTAAAATCGGCATTTGTAAGGGATGATCTGGTGTATTTCTTGAGAGCGCTGCCCAGGGTTGCATTGATTGGGGGAGACTGGAATTGTATAATACGGAGATTTGATGTGATGCCAGCGGGGGCGGGATATTTTTCAAACGTGTTGCGAGACCTGTGTAGAGATATTGGGGTACGAGATGCATTTTGGGGTGGAATAGGTGAAGTGCAACATACGTATGTAAGGAGGGAATATGCAGCTAGACTGGATAGGATCTATATAACGCAAGGGGTTTCAGTGGAGTCTTTTAACACTATAGAAGCAATTTATTCAGATCACAGGGCAGTGGTGGTGGGGGTAGCATGGGACTCGTTAGTGAAACGGTTTGAAAGCTACTGGAAATTAAACACGCGACTCCTTGAGGATGAGGAAGTGGAGGAGGGGTTTGCTTCGCTGTGGAGGAAGCTAAGTGAGGAGGCAAAAAGGGTTGATAATGTTGTACGTTGGTGGGACAGTGTGGCCAAGGAGAGGATTCGTAGGTTTTACGTGGGTGAGGGGAAGCGTATAAATCGACTGAAGTATGGATTAACAAATTATTTGGAAAGTAGAATAGGATACTATCATGAGCAAGGAGTAGTGGGAGGGGTATTCCAAACAGAGGCAATAGATGATCTGAAGAGCAGGATAAGAGGTGCAGGAGGAGAGATTTCATGCGGTGTGGGTGCAGGCGGGTGTGGAGGAAGTGCTTTGGGGGGACAAGCCATCGGAATGTGTGTTGAGACAACAGCAGAGGAGGACAGCGACCACAATAGCAGATTTGGAAGTGCACACTGAGGTGAAAGGGTTTAGGGAGGGGCAGGTGTTAAAAACAACGAAGGGGATGAGTATGTTCGCGGATGCGTGGTATGGGCATTACTGGAAAAGTAAAGGAGTTAATAGGGAGGATCTTGATGGGGTGTGTGCTGTAGAGCCCGTAGCTCTGGGGAGAAAGGACAGGGAAGCTTTGGGTGGTGAGATTGAAGAGGGGGAGATATGGAGAGCGCTTGTAGACATGTGCAGAGGCAAAGCACCAGGTATTGATGGACTACCAAGTGAATTTTACTTAAAACATTGGAATCTGTTAAGGGGTTTTTCAGTAACGCTGTTCAATAGAATGAAAGACAGGGGAGAATTGGGCGAGAAGCAAAGTACAGGGGTCGTAGTGCTTGTGCCCAAGGGTAAGGGGCAGAGTACACTTAAGGATTACAGGGCGATTACTCTCATGTGTGCGGACTATAAATTGTTCGCAAAGATTTTGGGGAATAGGTTAAAATGTGTAGTGGGACTTGTAGTTTCAAAAGGTCAACTAGGGTTGCCAGGACAGACGATGGTCATGGGGCACTGAATTCTAAAGGGGTTTGTTGAGAGTTTTGAGGGGACGCAGGAAGGAGGGGGTATGGTGGCGATTGATTGGCAGGGTGCTTATGATCAGGTGGAAAGGGAGGGTTTAAGACAGATCCTTAGCAAATAAGGTTTTGGGGATGAGATTGTGGGGTGGGTTGAAACGTTGTATAAAGGGGCAAAAGCGAGAATTCAGATCAATGGACGTTTGGGAGGTGTGGTGACCAGTGTGTGGTGGGGAGGAGTCGAGGGAGGGCTTGATTAGGCATCATGTGGTAGGTTACATGGATGACACGACACTCCTAGTCCGGAAGGGAACAAGATTGAGAGAGTTGGGAGGGGTGGTTGGCATGTTTGGAGGGGCGACAGGCATGACGGTAAACGTTGAGAAAACAATGATCATGGGGCTAGGGGAGTGGAGAGACAGTTGATTGGGACTGTGATGTGGTGAGAAGGCAGGAAGGGCAGTTATTAATATGTGGCATTTCGTATAGAGCGACCATACGGGAGGCTAGGGAGGCGAATTCGTTGAGAATGGTGGAACGCGTGGAACATCGGTTGGGGATGTTACGGCCTTATCACTTGACATTGTTGCAACGGGCGATTGTTATTAACGTATTGCTGTACAGTAAGGTATGGTATGTAGCAGCAGTTTTTCCATTGCTGAGGGCTGAGATTACTCTTATCCTTAGAAGTGTTTTTAGGTTCTTATGGGGCTCAGGATGTGAATGGATGAAGAGGGAGGTGGTGACTGCCGGTGAGGAAGGGAGGTTTAGGTTTGTTGGACCTGGGAAGGAGGGTGAAATGCATTTTCGTCAGGTGGGAGTGGAAAAGATTAGGGGGACAGAGGGGGACATGCATGCAAAGGTTACATGATATTTTGAGGGGAATGTATGTGGGTGGGGAATGGAGGGAGTGTGAGATTTTGTTGAGGGCACTTTTGTGGGCGCACAAGCCAGACAAATTAAAGGTGAGGGATTTATATCGAATATTGAGGGTAGAGGAGACGGCCCCAGTTGAGGGGCTGTTCCCGATGTATGCATGGGGCGCAATGTGGAGTCTGTTCGGTAAACTAAAGCTAGGGCCCAGGGTGCGAGAGATCATGTTTAAATTTTTACACGGGAATCTGCCTACTGGATCAGTCCTCAGAAACAGACGTGTGGTAGAGGAGGGTTGGTGTGGGTTATGTGGGGAGTTGGAAACAGCCTATCACGTGGTATACTTTTGCGATTATTTGGGAAGTGTGAGAGAATGGCTAGGGAAAGTGGTCAGGAGGATAGGAGGAACTGGGGCGTCAGTGTTGAGAGCGCTGAGTCTTGATATAGGGGGGGGTGGGGGAGAATGTGGCACGGGGAGTAGCTTATATCGTGGTGGATTTCGTGTACATATCGTGGGGAATGAGAGGGGTGGATAATGGGGAGACGAGGAAACGAGTTTTAGCGAGGATTTTTTGTAGGACAATGAATAGGAATCGGGAAATTTATGGGAGGAGATGGGAGGGAGCTTTCACTGAGGGTTACAGGTCCATAACTGTTGGGGAGTTGCTAGAGTTGTGAGGGGGGGGGGGAAGTGGGTTTAGTTTGTTGTGTAAAGCATTCGATAAAAAAAGGGGGGGGGGGGTACCAAACGGGCTTGCCAAACGAAAGATGTTGGTTTGGTGTGCATGTGCGTGGGTGAGTGATGTGCAAGAGAACGATTGTGTGTAATTGGGATGTGCATGGGAGTGCTGAGTTCATGCGTTCTTAGTAGTTATTTAATATTGTTAATTAATGCCTTCTGCTGAAGGCTATCGTAGTAGCGTATAAAAGTAGAAGTCTGAGAATGCTGCATGGGACAGCAATAAAGATAGGATTTGACTCCCATTGTAAACTAATTCAGTTTCTAATGTATATATATATATACATATGTATATATAAATAATATTAGGACAGCAGCTGGCGTTTTCACTACTGTAGAGTTGTTATTGTTTTCAATATAATATGTTCTTAAGTTTAATTTAGTATGGTTAGTTTATAAGTTAAATAAACAACGGTGAAATGCTTACATTTTGGTGAGCTGGGGTAAATAGGGGGGGGGGGGTTATACTGCTTGCATTTTTGCGGCATGTAATTATTGTGTGTGGATATTGAAATTAGCAGTCGGGAAGGAGTAAGAGGATTCTTTGGAAATAAATGGTATAAAATACCGACACAATGGCAATATAAACACAAATGCAGTATAATGTGATCCTTTATTGACTACGTTTCGCCCACACAGTGGGCTTTTTCAAGTCACAAACAGAACTACCTGGGGTGGAAGGAACGCGAGTATTTATAGTCCGGCTGAGGTCAGGTGATGATGATGTTGGGTTGTAGAGTCTAAAAACTTGGGTAGCTTGGAAAGGAGACTGGACAAGTTTGTGAGCAGACCTTCTACAGTGTTCTTATGTGGGATAGCGATGAAGAAGTTTCTTGGCAAGTGGTTCAGCTATGTTATAGAAGCCACTATTCTGGTTGAAGTTGTCGGATATAGAAATAAGTGATGATTCCAGGATTCTTCGGTATTGGGTGTTGTCTTCTGTGGCGATAAGTCTTGAGTTTCTGTAGTTTATCAAGTGGTTGTGTGAATTACGGTGTTGTACGCAGGCATTCCTTGTGTCGTCAGACCTGCTTGCGTATTGGTGTTCTGAAATACGTGTTTGGAGGTCCCTTGATGTTTCGCCCACGTATAACTTGTTGCAGTCATTACAAGGGATTATGTATACCCCTGCAGAGGATGGAGGCTTGTCCTGCCTACTACTGGTGATGTCCTTGATGGTCGTGGTTGTGGAGGTAGATACTTGGAATGATGTTTCGGCAAAGATGTTGGAAACATGTTTGGCAATAGAGTTGGTGGGAAGGACTATGTATCTCTTCTCGGCAGTGTCTTCTCTGGGTGTGTTGAAGATGTTTAGTGCTCGCCGTCTGCAGTCTCTGATGAAGTGACGAGGATAGTGGAGTTTGGAAAATACCTGTTCAATTATAGTGCATTCTTCCTCAAGGAACTCGTTGCTGCAGATTCTGAGTGCACGCAGGAAGAAGCCTATAATTACACCACGTTTGGTTTTGGTGTCGTGGTGAGAGTAGAAGTGGAGAAGATCGTTTTGGTTGGTGGGTTTTCGATAGACTTTAAAACGAAGTTCGTGGTCAGCTTTGCAGAGTAGAACATCAAGGAAAGGAAGAGTGTTGTCGACCTCTTCTTCAAGTGTGAACTGGATTGAAGGCTCGACCTGGTTGAGCTTGTCTTGGAGAGCTTGAACGTTGAAGCGTTTAGGAGTTATGAGGAGAATGTCGTCAACATAACGGAGCCAGGTGACAGACGAAGGAATAATGGTGGAGAAACGTTCGGCTTCTAGATGTTCCATGTATAGGTTCGCTAGGACAGCACTGAGTGGCGAACCCATGGGTAGTCCAAAAGTCTGCTGAAAGAGGTGATTTTCAAAAGAGAAACACGTAAAGCCAACACATAGTTCAACCAGGTCGATGAAGTCGCTGGCTGGAATGGGAAGATCAAGTGAATCGTCAATTTTCTTGCGCAAGAGATCGATGGCTTGTTTAGTAGGTACTTTAGTGAATAGGGAAGTCACGTCAAGGCTGGAAAGTTTCTTGTTCCTGATGTTGATGTTGCGAATGCGATTGAGAAGATCACCTGAGTGTTTGAGATGTGCTGGACTGATAGTGCCCAAGAGTTTCGAGAGGTGTTTGGCGAGAATTCCTGAGAGCTTGTGGGGAGCACTGCCTATTCCCGAGGATATGGGCCTCAGTGGGATTCCAGCCTTGACGTGACTTCCCTATTCACTAAAGTACCTACTAAACAAGCCATCGATCTCTTGCGCAAGAAAATTGACGATTCACTTGATCTTCCCATTCCAGCCAGCGACTTCATCGACCTGGTTGAACTATGTGTTGGCTTTACGTGTTTCTCTTTTGAAAATCACCTCTTTCAGCAGACTTTTGGACTACCCATGGGTTCGCCACTCAGTGCTGTCCTAGCGAACCTATACATGGAACATCTAGAAGCCGAACGTTTCTCCACCATTATTCCTTCGTCTGTCACCTGGCTCCGTTATGTTGACGACATTCTCCTCATAACTCCTAAACGCTTCAACGTTCAAGCTCTCCAAGACAAGCTCAACCAGGTCGAGCCTTCAATCCAGTTCACACTTGAAGAAGAGGTCGACAACACTCTTCCTTTCCTTGATGTTCTACTCTGCAAAGCTGACCACGAACTTCGTTTTAAAGTCTATCGAAAACCCACCAACCAAAACGATCTTCTCCACTTCTACTCTCACCACGACACCAAAACCAAACGTGGTGTAATTATAGGCTTCTTCCTGCGTGCACTCAGAATCTGCAGCAACGAGTTCCTTGAGGAAGAATGCACTATAATTGAACAGGTATTTTCCAAACTCCACTATCCTCGTCACTTCATCAGAGACTGCAGACGGCGAGCACTAAACATCTTCAACACACCCAGAGAAGACACTGCCGAGAAGAGATACATAGTCCTTCCCACCAACTCCATTGCCAAACATGTTTCCAACATCTTTGCCAAAACATCATTCCAAGTATCTACCTCCACAACCACGACCATCAAGGACATCACCAGTAGTAGGCAGGACAAGCCTCCATCCTCTGCAGGGGTATACATAATCCCTTGTAATGACTGCAACAAGTTATACGTGGGCGAAACATCAAGGGACCTCCAAACACGTATTTCAGAACACCAATACGCAAGCAGGTCTGACGACACAAGGAATGCCTGCGTACAACACCGTAATTCACACAACCACTTGATAAACTACAGAAACTCAAGACTTATCGCCACAGAAGACAACACCCAATACCGAAGAATCCTGGAATCATCACTTATTTCTATATCCGACAACTTCAACCAGAATAGTGGCTTCTATAACATAGCTGAACCACTTGCCAAGAAACTTCTTCATCGCTATCCCACATAAGAACACTGTAGAAGGTCTGCTCACAAACTTGTCCAGTCTCCTTTCCAAGCTACCCAAGTTTTTAGACTCTACAACCCAACTCGGTACATCATCAGATGCAGCATTCTTCACCTGACCTCAGCCGGACTATAAATACTCGCGTTCCTTCCACCCCAGGTAGTTCTGTTTGTGACTTGAAAAAGCCCACTGTGTGGGCGAAACGTAGTCAATAAAGGATCACATTATACTGCATTTGTGTTTATATTGACCTCCAAACACGTATTTCAGAACACCAATACGCAAGCAGGTCTGACGACACAAGGAATGCCTGCGTACAACACCGTAATTCACACAACCACTTGATAAACTACAGAAACTCAAGACTTATCGCCACAGAAGACAACACCCAATACCGAAGAATCCTGGAATCATCACTTATTTCTATATCCGACAACTTCAACCAGAATAGTGGCTTCTATAACATAGCTGAACCACTTGCCAAGAAACTTCTTCATCGCTATCCCACATAAGAACACTGTAGAAGGTCTGCTCACAAACTTGTCCAGTCTCCTTTCCAAGCTACCCAAGTTTTTAGACTCTACAACCCAACTCGGTACATCATCAGATGCAGCATTCTTCACCTGACCTCAGCCGGACTATAAATACTCGCGTTCCTTCCACCCCAGGTAGTTCTGTTTGTGACTTGAAAAAGCCCACTGTGTGGGCGAAACGTAGTCAAAGGATCACATTATACTGCATTTGTGTTTATATTGCCAAGAGGATTCTTTATTTTGTATTACTTGAATAGTTATATTTTGTAGTAATGAATTATGTATATGGCAGTATTCACCTATCAGCTGCATGACATATTACTGCATATTGCAGTGTATAGAAATTGATGAATTTATATTGTCTGTCGATGCTCTCATGCTGTATGCTTTTGTTAATGTATTGTATGTTATAAATAAAATATAAAAAAAAAAACTGTACACTGTCGTTATCAACATATATATGTTGTGACTACTATATGACACATGCAGATTTGCAATATACAGTTTTTTTAAAAAACTGACGATGTCAGACCGGAGTAATTACATCAGCGTTTACATTATATAATATATACACAGTGTATATATAGTATATAGATAGTTGCAGTGATTTTTTTTAGGTATTTATTAAGCAACTTTGAAAGGAAACTTTAAGCTTTCTGAAATTTTCTTTTTGTTATTTTTATTTCTACCTCCAACTTTTCGTTTTCATTTTGTTCATAACTCCAGAACGACTTATCTAATCGACTTCAAAAATTTGAACACTTGTGGACTCTAACTGGGCCCCAGATTCTTTGAACAACTGTCATGTGCAGATGCTCTATGACCAAGTTAGTGAACCCATTTCCAGCATCCTGGAATCCCTGGGATAACTTTCAAACCTCTCAATGACGTTGCTTTAAACCTTTAAGAAAGATGCTTCCTAATTCGACGACGGTGGAGAGCGACATTCAAGTGTGTAGGTGCAGGTTCCACCATTTTGTGTATAAAACAGTGCAAAGCAATTTTCCCGTTAAATCACGTTAAATATATTTCAGTCTGCCTCTTCTGAACGGCTTCAATTTTTAATGTATGATGCATCTTAGGGCCAGAGTAGTATCCACTTAATTTTCTTTGCGTCAATTGTTCGCATCGCTCTTGGGCTGTGCGGACAGGCTGCGCAGTAGCTCCTGATTCATCTAGTCTCTGCGCAGTTTTCACCAGTCTACTCACAATGGCGGAAGGAGGACGCAGGCGCGTCAACACTGTCTGCCTTGATTTAGTGACTGACTTATTTAATAGTCAGAATACTCATTCTGCTGACGGTGATCCTGAGAGATACGTATGGAATTGCCAATGAAGACCTTTACGGTGTAGCATTAAATGGCAATACGAGGTTGTTCGTCAAATTCAGACAAGGCTGCAATTATGAGAATATGGTTGCTAAATACCAGGATGTGATAAAGACCGTTAACCCTGGTGTTACCGTCCGCCTTCGAGATGTTTCCCGTGTTTACACATGGGTGAAGGTGCGCAACGTACCCTTTGAAGCGGACGAAAGCGATTTAAGGAACGTACTTGACTTATGGCACCGTACATCTGGCGGCGTTGAGACACTGGCGTGACGGCCCCCTTGTTGGCATGCCGGAAGGGTCGTTTTCTTTGAAAATGTCCCTTAACACTGCCACACCACTTTTTAACCGCGGACTATTCACTCCATACACAACATAACCTCGTATTCTCAATTCACCCACATCCCGATAATTGTGCTCTTGGAGAAACACATCAGGCTTAAAATGACAAACACTGCTCAAAATCATCTTTCCTGTGAGTCGCCCTTAAACCACTGACATTTATAGTTAAACACTGGAATGTTGCTGGCTTTCGTCACACACATTCACTCGTAATACATTGAGACATTGAGCGACATCACCGTCTGTGTCACAAACATCGCCAAGTGGAGGCTCGCCACCCTGGCATTGTCGTCAAAGCCATTAGCCGCAATCACGGCCCACGACTTTTTCCCAGGTCGTTGTCCTGGTGTCAGTTCATCATCACTACTTGAATTCCCTGCCGCCCGCTTACGGGAGCTCCCGTCGACTACGATGCGGGCGGGTGCGGTCATGTGTGCATGGACGTCCACGCTAGTAATTATCACAGTGGGTCCGTCTGGAGTAGCAATCGTTGATGGTGGGCTACCAATGCTATTATCGGACGCCACTGGGGTGGATGGTGGCGCTGGACACTCCTCCACCGCACCATACAATTCCGGAAATGCTACAGGGAGGTCTATCTCTACCTCACGAGGTGGAACAACATCAGTTGATGTCGCTGCGACACCGTCATCAGTAACGCTTGTCTCCATACAGGGCAATGTTACACACGGTGAATCAGGTGTAGTGACAGGTACATCGAGGGAAGGATGTCGAGGCGTTGGTGTCGGACGGACGCCCTCGCCTACCATGGACTCGGGGGCTTGTGTAGGAGCGTCTGACGACACACGCTGCTCACCCTGTTGAGAACGCCGACGATCACATTGATATGCCATGTGTCCATACGCGTCACATAACCGACACGTCTTCCTTTGCCCCGGGTAATACACATATACCTGAGTACGGTAGACGTCGAGGAGAACAAAAGACGGGATGGCAATTTTGATGGACATTTTTACTGAAAACGACCCGTCAGGTTTACCTTCAAATGGGCCATGGCTCCATACACCTGCATAAGTCTGGTGAATCATCCCAAATTTGGTGAAAACCTTACGGATTGCATGCTCATCAACTTCGAAAGGGACGTTTCGAATCTTGACCCATGTGTAAGTGCGGGACACATCCCGAAGACACACTGCCACAGTTGAGTTCACCTGACAACGTAGATCTTGATAACGTTGAACAACATCCTCATACACTGTAGAAGTCGTAAACTTGACGAAAACCCGGGAAGCACCATTTACTGAAACACCATAGATATCATCGTTGGAGATCTTATATGTGTCTTGCAGGATCTGGAGTAGGAGGACGTCAACATTATGATCCAACAAAGATCCCTGCAAAATCTCCACACATACAGTGTTAACTCGTCGGAGGCTTCCCTCCATCTTGTGGGGTAATGTTGATTTTCGCCACCAGAGGGCGAGGCGCAGAGCACACAACCACTCAACTCGGTACCTGTGAGGCAACTGAGTAGCGTCTGCGCAAAGGTCCACTCGGCCCGAAAGCGAAGAGGACAATGAATGTAAACTTTGAGAGTATATACACTGAAACACATCACTCGGTGTATATACACTTAGAGAATCCCTCTAGATGTATGTATCCTGGATTTTAAATCCATAACCCCTCAAGGAAGGTTCCTTGATGTTGGTGAGGGGCTCTTGATTTAGGGAATTGAATCTGTGCTCCAGTTCCCCGAATTAAGCCTGAATGCCTTCCACATCCCCCCCCAGGCGCTGTATAATCCTCCGGGTTTAGCGCTTCCCCCTTGATTATAATAATAATAATTTAAATCCATAAGAAACAGGAACCCCGTGGGTAAACAAGGAACAGATAGATTTTAAGTACCTTATTACACCTGAGAGAGCTCTTATTGTTTTTGAGATGGTTCGACTCACGTTCCGGTGAAAAGGTTCGATATAAGTCGCAGCGAGGAGGTTCGACCCATGTACCAGTGAGAAAGATCGAAACATCGAATAGTTCTTTGAATTGTTCGTGGTTCTTGCATTCTGGCCCCACCACATATATAATACCCGCAGGAGAGTGGTTTCAGTCAGTCGCTGCTGTGGATTTGCTTGTATCATTACGTTACACTTTCTTACATCATGTCGCCTCTTTGTGTAATAGTGAGTAGTTTGATTTAATATTTTTTCTATTATCGTAATATTTATTTTTCTAACTAATTCTATATTAACTGGTTTTCCCTTTCTTTCACTTAGTTCGTTTTGGTTACTTTGTTATCCATGTGCGACTCTGGATATACCCAGAGATATGGATATGGATATGGCTATGGTGGTTACCCTTGGTACGGGCATAACGTTCCGGGATATGGTTATAACTCCTACGGTCAAGGATATGGGGATAATCTACATGGCTATGACTACCGCCACTATTATGGCTCTGACTACCGCCATAACTACCCTGAAGATAGACTATACGGACAACACTACAGGTACGTGTATGTAAAACTTCGAGTAGACGCCTGACCTGTGCTCTTACTTTAACCATTTCAACACCTATGAAAATTCCACTCCCTCTAAAGGAGCGCAGTTAGCAAGAAATGGCTGCTTTGTTAAATTCCTGGGATCAGTACTGGTTAGGCTCGCTACTGTTGCCTCTCGTGTATTGCTTTAAATATAATTTAACCCTTTTCCTTTCCCCTCAGGAACTACTACGGATATTAACCGAATTCCGCATCGACCCGGCTGGCTCCAGATTACTTGTTCAAAATTTGAATAAAACTAAGCTCCCTCAACTTTTAATTTAATCCAAAGTAACCTTTCATACCTTGTGGTTGTGTTTTTAAGGTTCTTGTGGTTCTTCTTTAATAGTCTTAGAAACTAACCAGTTTCCTAAGTATTTGGGAACTAAGGAATGATTCCTGCTATCATAAGTATCCTTCCCCAAGGGACTCTACATTACTTCGCACTCTATTCCTGACTGCTAAATTTCTGAAGGGCACTTATCAAGGTGACTATGCAAGGATATGGACTACCTCTTTTCGTAGGGGCAGAAAAACCCAAGGCAGTAAAGGGTAGACTTTTACCTCTGTGGGTTTAGCGCTTATTCCCGAATTTAATGAATTATTAAATTCTGGAGTAAGAACGGCTCAAACCCCTGCCACATTTACGCCATGGTTTAATTATAAAAGCTACCCCTTCCAGTGGGAAGTTGGGGCAACTTGAAGTTCTGGGAAAACTTGGTGCTAATTAAACTGGCGCAAGTTTGCAAATCTCTAATCTCCCGCTCTCGTATTTAGATAAAAAAAATATTTCAGTCCTATAGCAGTAAGACTAGTGAAGACTAGCCTTGATAGTAAAGAGAAGCAAGATTGCTCACTTAACTTTCCTAAAATAACTGAGGGGGAACGATTAATAGCACTGACTTCTCTGCAATTTTGGGGGGGGAAAGTTAAAACTGAGGGAGAGGGGAATTTACCCTTTAACCACTGGTATAGTACCAACGTTAGCTATGTAAGCTTGGTGGCGTACGGTCAGCAGGAGCATTAACTAATAGCACTTGTTCGTTGTTAAACCGTTTTATAGAAACTTTTTTACCTGATGTGAAACACTTGCCAAATATGCCGTATCTTATCACCACTGACGCCCTAAGTTCAGTGCTGCTCTCGTTGTAGTTTTAACCTTCCAGTGTAGTCCCTCCATAAACTAGTCGGGTATAAGATGTCTAAATTAACGAAAAGGCTGTTAAATTGCCAGTTTCACCACCCGAGAACATTAACTTTTGATGGAAAAAAAGTCTTCGGATTATTCTTTATTGCTTTCGAACATGCCACTATCAAAAGGATTGAGATCAGACTGAAATGTTCCAAACTTTCCCACGAATATTAATTTTAGAGCCTGTCATTTATGTACAACCTAATGCACATCTTTGCCAACCCAGATCGACACCATGCCTAACCCTTCTAGGGTAGGGTAGGTGCCTGAGCCCGAGTCTTTAGCTCATAAGACTGTCATTCCCATTTGCTCCCTTGGGGCGGGGATGGCGGACCAGAGGCCTAGCTTGTGGCTAGGCCTGGGGACAGTTGGTCCCAAAGATGAGGAGGTACTTGTGCCTCCTCCCATGGGAGAGACAGGTCTCAGACACTCCCTAAGGAGGGAGCCAAGGCCGGGCCACCACTTGGAAAAGGCCCGGGCCGGGAGAATACCGGCTAATCTTTAACTAACTAACTAACTAATTGCCAACCCATATCACGGCCCCATTTTTCTTTTCTCTCTCCTCTCCCCTCTAGTGCTCGCCACTACACTTGCTCTACCTCTTCCCAATCCTCTTTAAATTCTTAATCTCTTTTTAGCACTTCCTGCCCTGAAGTACTGTGACGCTTATGGGTTTAGCGCTTAGTCGTATGGCTAGTTAGTATGTTGATCTGGTGGAAAAAAAACCCTCTAAAGTCTTTAGGTGCAATTAACTCCACAACGGCAAACCAAAGTCCACCTGTAGAATAAAAAGCAGCTTGCATGATTTAAGTTTGGTCATAAATTAATTTTAAAACTTTCACAGCTTTATAAAATAGCTGAATTTATCGACTGGATCAACCACTACTTGAACAGTAAAAGTTTCACACTTGGCAATCCGCTGCCAGTAACTCTTCTCCCCCCTCCCTTTCCCCATGTGATAAATGGTTTAAAACAAGTTGAAGATTGACACTTTTGCAACATGGGAATCTTTATTGAAGAGACGTTTCGCCACATCAGTCACACTGAAACATCATAGGATCTAGATGCTTGTCCAACCTTCGCACGAAGACCTACTTGGCTAGTGGATGGTACCACTATGACCCCACCGCCTCCTGCTTCGCCTCGCCTGACTACACTATAAGCCACTTCTTCTGCCCCTACGCTCTTTCTAAAAGATTGATGGTCTGAACAGATTCCAGGCAGGACTGATTACCTCTAACTCCTCTCCTTGCACCTTTCTGATATGTATTGGACTGATGAAGCCATTGTGGCGAAAAGTTTCATCAATAAAGATTCCCATGTTGCAAAAGTCTCGTTTTTTTTTTTCCCCCATCGTGATTTCTAAGTTGTGCAACCTCTTTATTGTACTTGACTGCAAATAGTATTAATGCCATATTTGGAGATGTAGCAGATAGCAGTATTCTGCAAAAAGATGTAAACTTTGTTTTTTCTTGTGCTACAGACAGTCCCTGATAATCTTCACACAAGACTTCACTGGAGATATATATATATATATATATATATATATATATATATATATATATATATATATATATATATATATATATATATATATATATATATATATATATATATATATATATATATATATATATATATATATATATATATATATATATATATATATATATATATATATATATATATATATTATATATATATTATATATATATTATATATATATATTATATATATATATTATATATATATATATATATATTAATTATTATTATTATTATAATCAAAAAGAAGCGCTAAGCCACAAGGACTATACAGCGCTGCAGGGCAGGAAGGAAGTGAGGGCATCAGGTGGCAAAAGGGAGATGGATGAGCAACAGGTTACGGATAACAGCGGGGCAGTGGATGGTGAAAGGGTAAAGGGCAGCAAGAGACTGAACCAGAAAGGGCTGAGGGGAGTGCGAAAAGTATCATCAGAGTTTGTGGAGTAAATCGGTCGTTGTCAAGAAGTCAATGAGAGAGTCAGGATTAAAGGAGGGTCCATCAGCAAGAAGGGAAGGTAAAGAGAGAGTAGTAGAACGAAGACGACGTTGGAGGTAAATTCTGCGTGCTCGTTGATAGAGAGGGCAGTCTAACAGAATGTGGCTAATCGATACTGGAACTTGACACTGCTCACAGAGAGGAACAGGGTGCCTCTCCATGAGATACCCATGAGTAAGACGAGTGTGGCCAATGCGAAGGCGGGAGAGAGTGGTCTCCCAACTTCGGCACTGATGACAAGAAGACGGCCAGTAACCTATGCTCGGTTTAATAGAATGAAGTTTGTTACCGAGCAGAGTTGACCAACGTTGTTGCCAACGGGTGCGAAGGTGGGTAGCTATTGCAGCAAAATAGTCCAGAAATGGAACACCTCGATAGGAAATTGGTAGGTCATATACTGCTGACCGCGCAGCAGTGTCTGCCTGTTCATTGCCCTGTACGTCGACATGACCAGGGACCCAACAAAAAACAATATCTTTATGTTTGGTAGAGATACGGCGTAGCCAAAGTTGGATACGGAGAACTAGGGGATGAGATGTATCAAATTTTCGTATAGCCTGTAGAGCACTAAGGGAGTCTGAGACTACTACAAATGATGACACAGGCATAGATGCAATACGAATAAGTGCTGCAAGAATGGCATACAGTTCAGCAGTAAAAATGCTAGCTGAAGATAGTAAATGCCCTCGTACGACGCTGTCCGGAAACACTGCTGCGAATCCGACGCCGTCTGAAGACTTAGAGCCATCTGTGTACACAGCGGTGGCATGAGAATGGGAGTGGAAGTGATCAAGAAAAAGAGAGCGGGAAGCCACCGTAGGCAGTTGAGCTTTCGAGCAAGGGAGTGAGAAAGAACAGACCCGAACAGCTGGAACTTCCCAGGGGGGCAGGGAAAAGTGAGATGCTACATGAACATATAAAGGTGGTAACTGAAGGGAAGACAAGAGTGAATGTAGGCGAAGAGAAAAGGGACGGAGCAAACAGGGGCGGCGAACGAATAAAGAATGTCTACTAATATCGGTGACCATTCTATAAATGGAAGGATTGTGTAGATCGTGAGAGCGTACATAGTAACGAAGGCAATGGGCATCACGGCGATCAGACAAGGATGGAACATTTGCTTCTGTATAGAGGCTCTCAACAGGGGAAGAGCGAAAAGCACCAAGGCACAAACGTAAGCCTTGGTGATGGATAGAGTTAAGGCTAGAGAGAGTAGCAGGAGAGGCCGCGGAATAAATCTGGTCACCATAATCGAGTTTCGATAAAACGAGGGCTGAATGTAGGCGAAGCAGAGTTCGACGATCAGCTCCCCAGGAAAGATGAGCAAGGGTTTTAAGAAGGTTTAGCCGGCTGTGACAAGTTGCCTTCAGAGAGGTAATGTGAGGTTTCCAGGTTAACCGACGGTCAAAGAGAAGGCCTAGAAACCTGACTGTATCACGTTCGGGGATACGGGAGCCATAGAGATACAAAGGATGATCGGAGATAACAGAGCGTCTAGTGAAAGTAATTTGGTGAGTTTTGGTACTTGAAAATTTAAACCCATGTGTGGTGGCCCAAGTGGAAACACGGTCGACCGCATGCTGGAGAGAAACTGCAATAAGGTGACAGTCAGCGCCTGCACAAGCAATAGCGAAGTCATCAACATAGAGTGATGACCAAATATTGGGTGGAAGAACAGAGGCCAAATCATTTATAGCAAGGAGAAAAAGTGTTGTGCTTAGAACACATCCCTGAGGGACACCTTCAGCTTGGACGAAGTCCGGGGAAAGAACATTATTGACTCGAACACGGAAATGTCTGTCAGTTAAAAAGTTCTTAAGGAAGGATGGTAGATTGCCTCGGAGGCCTAAGGAATGGGCCTGGGCCAAAATATTATACCTCCAAGTTGTGTCATATGCCTTCTCAAGGTCAAAAAATATGGCAATAACTGAGTGATTATTCGCAAAGGCATTACGAACATACGTATCCAAGCGTAGTAAGGGGTCTATGGTAGAACGACCCTTACGAAAGCCATATTGACTAGCGGAGAGACTGTTGTGAGTCTCTAAATACCACATTAAACGTCGATTTACGAGGCGTTCCATCACTTTGCAAACTGCACTTGTAAGAGCGATGGGGCGATAGTGGGAGGCATCATGTCCTGTAGTACCCGGTTTGCGGAAAGGGAGAACAATGGCAGATTTCCACAGCTGGGGAAGAACTCCTTGTGCCCAAATAAGATTGAAGAGGTGTAAGAGGACTACAAGGGCTGACCGATGTAAATGTTGTAACATACGAATATGAATGTCATCAGGCCCAGCTGCCGATGATCGGCAAGCTGAGAGCGTTGCCTCCAGTTCTTGAAGTGTAAAAGGCACATTATACTGTTCTTCTCCGAGAGAAGAAAAGTCCAAGGGTACTAACTCTCTGGCAGACTTTGAGGAAAGAAACGAGGGGCATAGATGGAGCCCTCGGGAAATACGGACCAGATGTGTGCCAAGTTCAATGGCAACGTCGAGAGGGTTTGCTATATCAACACCAGTGACCCGTAGAACAGGAGCCGGGTCAGGAGAGTATTTACCACTCAATTTCCTCACTTTTTTCCAGACTGCACTCATAGAAGAAGCAGAGGTGATGGTGGAAACATAGTCTCGCCAACAAGTGCGTTTAGCTTCACGGATGACACGGCGAGCGATCGCACGCTTCTGCTTAAAATCAACAAGTCTCTCAGCGGTTCTATTGTACCGGTACCTGCCCCATGCAGCACGTTTCAAACGTACTGCACGAGCACAAGCAGGAGACCACCAAGGCACGCACTTCTGAGAATGCCTGCCTGAGGTTTGGGGTATAGAATGAGAAGCTGCGGTATAAACTGATGTCGAGAAGATGTGTAGGAGCTCATCAATGGAGGATGAAGAAGGAACCTCACTAAAAGCAGTGAGGTGTGAGTAAAGATCCCAATTTGCCCGATCAAATTGCCAGCGAGGGCTACGGGAAGGTGGTGAATAGGAAGGAGAAGTAAGAATGATCGGAAAATGATCGCTGTCATGTAAGTCTGGTAGAACAGACCAGGTGAAGTCTAGTGCAGTGGAGGAAGAGCAGACTGATAGATCGATGCAAGAGAGAGTATGAGTACGAGGATCAAAATGGGTGGGAGTACCCGTATTTAAAACATGGAGGGGGTGAGAGGCAAGAAAAGCCTCCAACTGAATGCCACGTGAGTCACAATGAGACCCCCCCCAGAGGAAATGGTGGGCATTAAAATCACCAAGTAACAGAAGTGGTGGTGGTAAGGATGAAACAAGAAAGGCAAAGTCTGGGATAGAAAATGCTCGAGAAGGAGAGAGATATAAAGAACATATTGTAAACCACTTATTCAAGTGGATACGGGCTGCAGTGTAATGCAGCGAGGTATGGACAAATAGTTGACAGTACGGAATATCATTGCGTAGAAGAAGGGCACTTTCATTAAAGGTCCCATCTGAGAAAGGATCCGAAGAATACAATAAATTATAGCCTGAGATAGGTTGGAAAACAGCCGAGTGTAATTTTGGTTCTTGTAAGCAAGCACCAACAGGGGAAAACCTGGAAAGCAACATCTGAAGCTCACCCCGATTACCCCTGAGGCCGCGGATATTCCACTGTAAATAGGCCATGATTGGCGATGAAGAAAATATCAGGAATCTGTAGGTAAAGGCACCTACGGACTAGAGGGGTTAGAAAAGTCAACGTGTGGTGGCATTGGAAGATGTTCAAGTAGCGAAGGAACGGAGCGTTGCGAAGAATGGGGTTGTGAAGATGGAGGAGAGGGAAGAGAAGGAACAGGAAGTGAATCAGTGTCCATTGAAGGTTTAGTCTCTGCAATATATTCTGAAATGGCTTCAAGTGTTTCTGAATTCAAAGATGTATGGGAAACCATATTGGAGATAGGAGGAGGAGGGTGAGTAAAGAGTGGGACAGTAATGGACTGTACCAAAGTAGAGGGGGAGGGAAAAGTGTAAGGGACTGGAGATGAAGTGTGGGGGGGGACAGAAGAGGTAGAAACCTGGGAGGTGACAGAAGAGGGAGAAACTTGGGAGGGGACGGGGGTGGAAGGCATAGTACGAGGAGGAGGGTGAATCTCCACACTTGTAATAGAGCCAGAGAGAGGGGAAGAACTAGGTACAGAGACTGGAAAGGTAACGTGTGGAGGTGGAAGAAGGGAAGGAAGGGGCAAAGAAGATTTGAGCAATGTGGATTTTTTGGACTTCTGAGTAGAGGGGCGATTGGTATTAGGTGTCGTACGAGGTCTTGTCGATACTGGGGCTTGTGAGGAAGGACGCGAAGATGTGAGAACAGACTGAGTTGTAGTCGGGACGTCAGAGCCAAGGACAGCAAAAGGATTAGATGCCGTAGTGGCTATGGGAGGGGTAACAACAGAGGAGGCTGCAGAAGATGGGACCCCAGAAGTGGGGGGACGTTTGGAAACACGAGAATAAGAAACACGGGGTAGTCTCCCTTGGAGGCGGAGATGAGTAACTGCCATAGCATAAGGGAGACCTTCTGCCTCTTTGAGGCAACGGATTTCACGTTCATTTAAGTAGACCTGGCAACGGCGGGAGTACGAAGGGTGAGCTTCATTACAATTAAGGCAAGATGGAGGTTGACTGCAAGATGTATTAGAATGGTTGTCGGCACCACAGACTGGGCATTCGGCCATAGATCTGCAATATTTCGCTGGGTGACCAAAACGCCAGCAATTTCTACATTGTTGCGGTGTAGGTATCACCTTTCGAACTTGTAACCGATGTCCCGCGACATATACAGAGGACGGGAGTTCTCGGCTGTCAAAAGTTAAACGAGCCACATTGCAAGGGTAACGTCTCCGCCCCCGGGCAGGAAGGACATAAGTGTCTACTTTGAGGATTGGGAGATCCTGGAGTTCCAGCTGTTCAAAAATGTCATTGCCACATGACTGGAAATTCTGTTGGACTATGGTATGGGGCAGAATGACAGTACCACTACAAGAATTGAGAGAAAGATGTTTTTCAATAGTGATAGGAGTAGTATCGATATTCGAAAGGAGAGAAAGATCATGAGCTTGGGTAGCATTCTGGACAGTGACGATGCGTGTACCGCTCTTGAGAGCGTGAAATGAAATATCTCTGCCAACATGACGCAGGAGCGCTTTGGCAATACTATGGTCAGAAAGGTAGGCAGAAGAAGAAGTTGGTCTTAAAGTAAAGAATTTAGTCCATTGTGTGGTCCGAAACTGAGCGTGGAGAGGGAGTGCTTGACGTGTCGGTCGTTTCCGAGTAGAATGGGAAGGTAACGACGGAGCATCATCAGGAGATTGACGTTGGCGTTTAGGAGTAGGACCGGAGTTGGTCCGGCAGGAAATGGGTGGGCGATTCGAAAATTGCCGTACCGTAGAGGGAGAAGCCGGAAGCATAGTCAAAGGAGAGCGGAGTTCAGACAAATCGAAGGAGTCAGTCGAAGCCCCGGTACCTGAAGCGGGTGAGGAAACAGCACCAGCAAGAGGTACAGGGGCATCAGGAGTGTCCGAAGAGTGGTCTAAACACAAGGCAGGGTCAGAATGGGGTGCGGTATCAAGAAGGGGCCCGGGGGTAGTGGTTTCATGGACTAGGGCTGCCATGGTTAGGTTACTCCTTTGCTTTTTGTTTTTAAGAAAAAAAAAGAAAGAAGAAAAGAAAATAAAAATAAAAAAAAGAATAAAAAAAGGGGGGAGCGGGGAGGAATAGTTCCCAGGAGGAATGAAAGGGCCGGAAATCCCCCTCCGCGCCCAAGAGGACTCGACACCGCTAGTAGCGCAGATGCAGCATGGAACCCGTGCCATACCCTACCCTTCATGCCAGTAAACCAGCAATCTGGGATAGCAACCTCACATCTGCCGAGCTACCTCGGTGGACAAAAGAGAGGGCGGCCGGATATCCGCCACAAAGCATACCTCCTTCAGCCACCACCCCCGGAATCCGAAAGGTGGCTTCCAGAGATACACCCGTCGCCCAAAAGACACCCAAAGCCACTCCGGGATACCGGAGAGGGATCGGGACATCCCTAGGCAATCCAGATTCCACGGCAAACTACGCCACCGCCAAGAAACCTCAACGGAATGGGATGGACCCCGGTGTCCTTTCCCCTACCTAGGAACTAGCGCGCCTGTGGGAGAAATCACGAAGGCTAAAAAGAGGAAGGGCAAAAGGGAGGGGTGAGGAGGAGGAGGAGGAATGGAAAAAGGGGAGGATGGGGAGGATGGGATAGGGGAGGGGAGAATGGGGGGTAATTAGGTTCGGTCTGAGGAAGAAGACCGACAGGGCTAATTCCTCAGACCAAGAGCCTCTTCACCACGCCAAGGAGCCCCCCTTGAAGAGGTAGAGATAAAAATAATCAAGAAAACAAGGATGACCTCTTGGATAGTCTACCAAAAATATATAAAACATGGGAGAAAGAGTGTATCAAAAAATGCAGAATGTCCATACCACAACAGATGACTCGAAACTACCTAGTCACCCACATGGTGCTAAGCCAGACCCATCCCCCAGTCATAGCACTAATACCCACAGTGCTGGTGCTGGCCCAGGCTTCCCCAGGCATAGCACCAATACCCTCAGTGCCGGTGCTGGCTCGACCCAGCCCCACCCCCCAGCCCCAGTGCTGACCCAGACCCAGCCCCCAGCCTTACTGCCAGCCCAGACTCTCCTAGGGACACTACCCAAACCACCACAAAAACAGTAAATATACAACCATCATCGCACAAGACCGTGGCCCACAGTACAGATGTTGGAGAGGAGTCTCCTCCTTCCTCTACTGGGGAAAGTAGATGGAATCCAGGACGGGGTGGCCCTGGCTTGGATACTGAGGATTACAGTGCAGTCCCAGAACCTGCAGAAATTGACAACACATCTCCCAACAATTCTCAACCAAAGGTGAATTTGTGCAAATATTATGCTTGGGGCATCTGTAAGCATGGAAAAACAGGGGAAAAAAATGGGACATGCAACTTTGACCATCCCAAAAAATGTAGCGACCTCCTGTCTAAAGGAGTGTGTCGTTCTTCCTGTACTTTCTTTCACCCAAAAATGTGCCACTCCTCGGTCCTCCAGAAGCAGTGTTACAACATCGAGTGCCCTGCATACCATCTAAAAGGGACCAGGAGGCACAGACCCCACAAGACAAACAATAGTAGCTACGACAACCCAACTCAGGTGATTTTTTAGTGGCAGGAAACGAAAAAAGAAAATGGAAGGAAATAACAAAAATAGTCCACCTTGGAGCCTTGTTGGACTGGAGGCGCAGCCAGTGGCCACCCATGGCCCTCCAGAATTATTACAACTACTGATGCCAATAACAAAATCCCCCCAACAAACACAGAATACAACCTCGTTCATATTTGCTAATATACAGGGCCTTAAGCCATCCACCAACAACAAAATACCTTTTATCAGTGGACTTCTAGTGGAGTCTAATGCAATGTTTGCAGCCTTCACAGAGACTCACACAAAAGATCACTTTGACAGTGAAATATGGATAAGTGGTTACAACCTTTTTAGATGCGACAGAAAAAACAGGCAACAAGGGGGGGTTGGCCTGTATGTCAGAGTCCCTTATCTGCACAGAGTTGCTGAACACCACAAATGAGGTAGTTGAAGTTCTATCAATAAAGATCGAGAACCAAAACCTAGTCATTGTGGTTGTATACAAGCCACCAGATGCAACCTCCCAACAGTTCAAGGAACAGCTATTGAAAATCGATTACTGTTTGGAAAACCTTCCAGCTCCATCCCCAAACATCTTACTGCTTGGTGATTTCAACCTAAGGCATACAAAATGGAAGAATGTAGCAAATAATGTTATAACTGAAACAATCCCCGGAGGTAGCCCAGATGAAAGGTCACACACACATGAGCTACTAAGTCTCTGCAAAAAACACACCTTAAGCCAGCAGATAGTGGAGCCAACAAGACTAGAAAACACACTTGACCTTATCTTCACAAATAATGAGGACCTGATAAGAGACATAAGAATATCAAAAACAACTAATTCCGATCACAATCTAATCGAAGTCCAGACGTACATGCATAGGGGTCCTGAACAACAGAATGCATGTACCTGTGAAGGTGTCTTCACAAAATACAATTTCAACAACAAGAACATCAACTGGGACCAGGTAAACCATGTCCTAAACGAAACATGTTGGGAAGATGTCTTAAATGACATGGACCCAAACCAGTGCCTTGAAAGGATCAACTTCCTGGTAGCCGAAGCATGTTCTAGGCATATTCCCCTAAGAAAGAAGAAGAGCAGGAGTAAACTGGAGAGAAAAAGACGCTCCCTCTACAGAAGACGACGAAGAGTCACTGAGCTCCTCAGGAGTGCTAGAATATCTGATACACGAAGGGAGGCGCTGACCAGGGAAGTGGAAACTATCGAACTTAAGCTAAATGACTCTTACAGGAACCAGGAGAGGCAGGAGGAGCTTAAAGCTATTAGTGAAATTGAAAGAAATTCAAAATATTTCTTTTCATATGCCAAACACAAGGCAAGTACCACATCTAGTATCGGGCCCTTACTCAGACAGGATGGGACTTACACAGACGACAACAAGGAAATGAGTGAAATATTGAAATCCCAGTACGACTCTGTGTTTAGTGAACCACTAATCGGTCTGAGGATCGACGACCCAAATGATTTCTTCATGAATGAGCCTCAAAACTCCATAAATGTATGCCAGATTTCCGACATTACCCTAACTCCGATAGATTTCGAAAAACCCATTGACAACATGCCTATGCACTCAGCCCCGGGCCCAGACTCGTGGAACTCTGTTTTCATTAAGAACTGCAAGAAACCCCTCTCGCGTGCCCTAAGTACACTATGGAGGAGGAGCTTGGACATGGGTGAAATTCCACAGTCACTTAAAACAACGGATATAGCCCCACTCCATAAAGGTGGCAGCAAAGCATTAGCTAAGAACTATAGACCAATAGCTCTGACATCCCACATCATAAAAATCTTTGAAAGAGTGCTAAGAAGCAGGATTGCAAATCACCTGGATTCCCAAAATCTGCACAATCCAGGGCAACATGGGTTCAGGGCAGGTCGCTCCTGCCTCTCACAACTACTGGATCACTATGACATGGCCTTGGATGCACTGGAAGAAAATCAGAATGCAGATGTAATATACACAGACTTTGCAAAAGCATTTGACAAATGCGATCATGGCGTAATAGCCCATAAAATACGTGCTAAAAGAATAACTGGGAAAGTGGGGAGATGGATCTTCAACTTCCTAACAAATCGAACACAAAGAGTAGTGGTCAACAGAGTTAAATCGGAGGCTGCCATAGTGAAGAGCTCTGTTCCACAAGGCACAGTACTCACCCCCATCTTATTTCTTATCCTCATATCAGACATAAACAGAGATATACACCACAGCACCGTATCATCCTTTGCGGATGATACTAGGATCTGCATGAGGCTGTCATCTGCTGAGGACGCGGTTAACCTCCAAGAAGATATAAACAAAGTTTTCCAGTGGGCAACGGTAAACAATATGATGTTCAATGAGGACAAATTCCAACTACTCCGTTATGGAAAACTGGAGGAGATAATAACTAGAACAGAGTATACTACTGACTCCGGCCATACAATAGAGCGGAAAAATAATGTAAGGGACCTGGGAGTAGTAATGTCTGAGGATCTCACTTTCAAGGATCACAACAGTGCCACGATCGCACGTGCAAAGAAAATGATAGGATGGATAATGAGAACTTTCAAAACGAGAGATGCCAAGCCCATGATGATCCTTTTCAGATCACTTGTTCTCTCTAGGCTGGAATACTGCTGTACATTAACATCTCCATACAAAGCAGGTGAAATTGCAGATCTAGAGAGTGTACAGAGATCCTTCACTGCACGTATAAGTTCTGTCAAGCACCTTAACTACTGGGAACGCTTGGAAGCACTTGACTTGTACTCGTTGGAACGCAGGAGGGAGAGATATATCATAATCTACACTTGGAAAATCTTGGAAGGAATGGTCCCAAATCTGCACACAGAAATCACTCCCTACGAAAGTAAAAGACTGGGCAGGCGATGCAAAATGCCGCCAATAAAAAGTAGGGGCGCCATTGGTACACTAAGAGAAAACACCATAAGTGTCCGGGGCCCAAAACTGTTCAACAGCCTCCCATCAAGCATTAGGGGAATTGCCAATAAACCCCTGGCTGCCTTCAAGAGAGAGCTGGACAGATACCTAAAGTCAGTGCCGGATCAGCCGGACTGTGGCTCGTACGTCGGACTGCGTGCGGCCAGCAGTAACAGCCTAGTTGATCAGGCCCTGATCCATCGGGAGGCCTGGTCATGGACCGGGCCGCGGGGGCGTTGATCCCCGGAATAACCTCCAGGTAACCCTACCCTACCATCCCCCTACTCCCCTTATGGGGTAGGAGGGTTTCTAAAATGTCAAGTATGATATAAAATGTCATCCTTAAGGTTTTTCTAATAGTTTATAACAAGTCATGTGGTTTCTAAAGTTTCTAGTTAGATACTATAGACATGGATAGTTATTCCATGACTTCCAAATGAAAGAAATAGAATGTGCTGTCAGTTTAAATGTCCTGCTGTGAAGTACTCTTAATGTTCTACCGATGTACTCAGAAGTATCTCTTCCTAAATTTTGTCTATTTGTCGGTTAATATGCCATACATAGGGATCTATGCCTATCGGATAATATTTCCAAGATCTAAATTCTACTAACACCCTTTAACCTCGGTTGCCTCTCAGGTGCCGAGGTGAGTTTGTATGCTCCGCACCTGGCCCTCTGGTGGCGAAAATCGACATTACCTACAAGATGGAGGGAAGCCGGCGACGGGTTAAGTCTGTGGAGCTTTTACAAGGATCTTTGTTGGCTTCTAATGTCGACGTCGTCCTACTTCAAAGCCTGCGGGATACATATAAGATCTCCAATGATGACATCTATGGTGTTTGTGAACGGTGCTTCCCGAGTTTTCTTAAAGTTTAAGACTCCTACGGTGTATGAGGTTGTTCAACGATATCAAGATCTACGTTGCCAGGTGAACCCAGCTGTGGGAGTGTCTCCGGGACGTGTCCCGCACTTACACGTGGGTCAAGCTTCGAAATGTCCCTTTCGAAGCTGGAGTATGCAGTCCGTCAGGCCTTCACTAAATTTGGGACGATCCATCTGGCTACTGCAGGGGTATGGAGCCATGGCCCCGCTTGACGGTAAACCTGATGGGTCATTTTCTTTGTAAATGTCCCTCAAAAATGCCCATCACGTCTTCTGTTGTCCTCTGAGTCTACCGTACTCAGGTATGTGTTACCCGGGGCAAAGGAAGACTTATCGGTTATGTGATGCATATGGACACCTGGCATATCAATGTGATCGTCAGTGTTCTCGACAACGTGAGCAACGTGTGCCGTCAGACGCTCCTACACAGGCCCCGAGTCCATGGCAGGGGCGGGTGCCCGCCCGACACCAACGTGTCTTCCCTCGATGTACCTGTCTACACCTGATTCGCCGTGTGCAACATTGCCATGTATAGAGAAGAGCGTTGCTGATGACGGTGTCGCGGCGACGTCAATTGATGTTCCATCTCGTGAGGTCGAGCTAGGCGTCCCTCTCTTTTCCGGAATTATATGGTGCAGTGGAGTGGTGTCCGGCGCCGCCATCCACCCCAGTGGCGTCCGATAATAGCATTGGTAGTCCACCGTCAACGATTGCGACTCCCGACGAACCCACTGATTACTAGCGTGGACGTCCATGCACACGTGACCGCGCCTGCCCGCACCGTTCTCGACGGGAACTCCCGTAAGCGGGCGGCAGGGAATTCAAGTAATGAACTGACACCAAGACAACGACCTGGAAAAGTCGTGGGCTGCAATTGCGGCTAATAGCTTTGAAGATGATGCCAGTGTGATGAGTCTCCCGCCTGGCGATGTTAGTGGCACTGACGGTGACGTAGCTCAGTGTCTAAATGTGTTAAGAGTGTGAGAGATGAAAGCCAGCAATATTCCAGTGTTTAACTATAAATGTCAATGGTTTACGGGAGGTGCATAAGAAAGATGATTTTGAGCAGTGTTTGTCGTTTTAAACCTGAAGTTTTCTTCAAGAACAATTTTCGGGATGTGGGTGAATTGAGAATGCGAGGTTATGTTGTGTACGGTGTGAATAGTCCGCGGTGAATAGTCCGCGGTTAAAGGGTGGTTTGGCAGTGTTGATACGAGAGAACAGTCCTTTTCGGTTACATCATTGGGAAGTTGGGTATGACTCGTTTGGTGCGCGTTGATGAGTGGTGGGGTACGATGAGTCGGATTCATTAGCGTATATGGGCCTGCGGCTGGGGATGCGGTTACGAAAAATCAGTTTTTTCAGAAGACGCTTGTGTATCATTTCCGGTCGCTTCCTGCAGTATCCGTCGTGGGAGGTGACTGGAATTGCGTTACACGACGTCGGGATGTGGAACCGCGGGGTAGTGGGTTCTGTTCTCAACTTTTGGGCGATATTTTGCAAGGGGTCGCGTTGC